>NC_051861.1:25650095-25950095 GCF_015732765.1 Culex quinquefasciatus | reverse complement strand
CATAATGTCATATCCATACAATTTGTGTGGATTAAATACAAATATCCTAATTAAATTTGAAAAAGAAAGAAAAAACAATTTGAAAGATCTTCAATATTAAACATGTTAAACTTTCGTGCTTTTGAGACACCTTTGAGAGAAAAAAACAGTCAAAAATTAAATTATAACTTTTTTGAGTCTTCCCCCGAAGCCTCTCGCATCGATCAATTCATCAACCACTCCCACTCTGGGCAATTTCAGCGGCTGTGATTTGCTCGGTTAGACTCTTTTTTTCTGGTTAAATTTCCCACCTTGTGCCCGCCAGAGTGTGGAAATTGATTGACAGATTCTGCGTCACTTTCGGCTGCGAGAGATTATGCAAATAATGGAAATGTAAAAAAAAAGCACCAAAAAAATAACACTCCATGATTGATATGCTCGCTGGGTGGTTGACTGGCTGGCTTCATCATTGTTGTTCAATTTGAATACAAACGAGTTCGATGAAATCTGCAAAGTGAACGTCAACAGCCGAAGGTAATGGGCATCTGTCAATGTGTATCATTAATAATCGACGGGAGAGAATTGGAAAGTAAAAGTGCTTCAAAGGAAAGAAGTACCTGAAGAGGGTTGGCTCCATTTTGAATTCTCTGAAAAATGTCACATTAATTATACTTCTTTGCAACGATATCGTTAACCAACCAAAACCAATTAACTTAATTTCACCTTCCTATTTGCAAAACACTTTAACATTCCGAACCAAAGTTTAACCCTAATTAACAATTCGAACCCTGAAAAACACCCCTTGGGTTCGAAACATTATTCAAGAATCGATCCTTCTAGGGAATTCTCCATAACCCCTAACCCTAGCCATCAATAATAATTATCATTCGGAGCCAACGACAAATGGCCCCCACCAACTCTGGCGGGTAACCAGGAGACACGATGGAGGGGGTGTTGGAAAGAGTTGAAAAAACGGGTCCGACATTCAAAGAATCGCGCTGCAAAACAACAGATCAAATTAGGTGGAAATTATGGAGCAAAACGAGGTGGAAACTTCCCAGAAGAGATATTTTTCCAGCGATTTTTGCAGGTGTCTATTGGTTTGAGTGCAAAACGTAAAAATAACACAATGTTTGGCTGAAAAAGAGCAATTCTAAGTAATGTTACTGAACTGAAATTGCAATACGAGGTTATTCACGTTTTAGCATTATTGGCTTAAATTAGACATGCTAGGAAGACATATATTGCCGGTAATATCTGCATGTTGAGTTACAACGGCAATATGAGAACAGAAAATTTCCTTTTTAATCTAAAAAGCCATGCGTCTCCATCAAAACGAATGGATCTCACATAAAATAAAGGGGATTGTCATATAAAATAAAGGGGCAATACGGTTTATGTAACCAAAAAAAAATAAGTAAAAAATAAGTAGCTTAAAAACATATATTAATATTGTCGAAAAGCCAAAACGTAGCTCGACTTTAGACAGCTGCCAAAATGACAAGATTTGTTGACAAAGTTTTCTTAATGGGTAATTCTTCACCAGTTGCAGTTGCCCCGAACCCTCTTAAATTGTCGTTAAACTTTTGGACCCTGATTCGATATGTCGCGACCGTAGGGCGGTACGACCCCTTTCATTTTTCTGGATTTTTACTAAGACACGTTTTTCAGTGATTTGTAACTCGAAAGCAGGAAGAGCTAGAAATTTGATGTTGATGGCATTCTCAAAATTAAAAAAAAACTAACTTAATCCACCTATGTGGTTGATGCCTTCCTCACTTTTTACCAAAAATGGGTATATGAGTGGTTTCATCATTTTTTTAGATCCAGAAAAAAAGAATACAATGTATAACTTATGTGGTCATAACTCGAGACAGGGTTGCCAGATCTTCAATGTTTTGTACTCTTTGGAAAGGCCTTTCAATTACCTTACCAACGATGGGTCAGATGATGGATCCGGACATAGTTTACATACATTTAAGTGAGATCCGGCATCAAAAAAGTACACATATATCACTTAAGTGGTCATAACTCGAGACAGGGTTGCCAGATCTTCAATGTTTTGTACTCATTGGAAAGTCCTTTCAATTACCTTACCAACGATGGGTCGGATGATGGATCCGGACATAGTTTACATACATTTATGTGAGATCCGGCTTCAAAAAAGTACACATATATCACCTAAGTTGTCATAACTCGAGACAGGGTTGCCAGATCTTCAATGTTTTGTACTCATTGGAAAGGCCTTTCAATTACCTTACCAACGTTGGGTCAGATTATGGATCCGGACATAGTTTACATACATTTAAGTGAGATCCGGCATCAAAAAAGTACACATATATCACTTAAGTGGTCATAACTCGAGACAGGGTTGCCAGATCTTCAATGTTTTGTACTCATTGGAAAGGCCTTTCAATTACCTTACCAACGTTGGGTCAGATTATGGATCCGGACATAGTTTACATACATTTAAGTGAGATCCGGCATCAAAAAAGTACACATATATCACTTAAGTGGTCATAACTCGAGACAGGGTTGCCAGATCTTCAATGTTTTGTACTCATTGGAAAGGCCTTTCAATTACCTTACCAACGATGGGTCAGATGATGGATCCGGACATAGTTTACATACATTTAAGTGAGATCCGGCATCAAAAAAGTACACATATATCACTTAAGTGGTCATAACTCGAGACAGGGTTGCCAGATCTTCAATGTTTTGTACTCATTGGAAAGGCCTTTCAATTACCTTACCAACGTTGGGTCAGATTATGGATCCGGACATAGTTTACATACATTTAAGTGAGATCCGGCATCAAAAAATTACACATATATCACTTATGTGGTCATAACTCGAGACAGGGTTGCCAGATCTTCAATGTTTTGTACTCTTTGGAAAGGCCTTTCAATTACCTTACCAACGATGGGTCAGATGATGGATCCGGACATAGTTTACATACATTTAAGTGAGATCCGGCATCAAAAAAGTACACATATATCACTTAAGTGGTCATAACTCGAGACAGGGTTGCCAGATCTTCAATGTTTTGTACTCATTGGAAAGTCCTTTCAATTACCTTACCAACGATGGGTCGGATGATGGATCCGGACATAGTTTACATACATTTATGTGAGATCCGGCTTCAAAAAAGTACACATATATCACCTAAGTTGTCATAACTCGAGACAGGGTTGCCAGATCTTCAATGTTTTGTACTCATTGGAAAGGCCTTTCAATTACCTTACCAACGTTGGGTCAGATTATGGATCCGGACATAGTTTACATACATTTAAGTGAGATCCGGCATCAAAAAAGTACACATATATCACTTAAGTGGTCATAACTCGAGACAGGGTTGCCAGATCTTCAATGTTTTGTACTCATTGGAAAGGTCTTTCAATTACCTAACCAACAATGGGTCGGATGATGGATCCGGACATAGTTTACATACATTTAAGTGAGATCCGGCTTCAAAAAAGTACACATATATCACCTAAGTTGTCATAACTCGAGATAGGGTTGCCAGATCTTCAATGTTTTGTACTCATTGGAAAGGCCTTTCAATTACCTTACCAACGTTGGGTCAGATGATGGATCCGGACATAGTTTACATACATTTAAGTGAGATCTGGCATCAAAAAAGTACGCATATATCACTTAAGTGGTCATAACTCGAGACAGGGTTGCCAGATCTTCAATGTTTTGTACTCATTGGAAAGGCCTTTCAATTATCTTACCAACGATGGGTCGGATGATGGATCCGAACATAGTTTACATACATTTAAGTGAGATCCGGCTTCAAAAAAGTACATAAATATCACCTAAGTTGTCATAACTCGAGACAAGGTTGCCAGATCTTCAATGTTTTGTACTCATTGAAAAGACCTTTCAATTACCTTACCAACGATGGGTCAGATGATGGATCCGGACATAGTTTACATACATTTAAGTGAGATCTGGCATCAAAAAAGTACACATATATCACCTAAGTTGTCATAACTCGAGACAGGGTTGCCAGATCTTCAATGTTTTGTACTCATTGGAAAGGCCTTTCAATTACCTTACCAACGATGGGTCGGATGATGGATCCGGACATAGTTTACATACATTTATGTGAGATCCGGCTTCAAAAAAGTACATAAATATCACCTAAGTTGTCATAACTCGAGACAGGGTTGCCAGATCTTCAATGTTTTGTACTCATTGAAAAGACCTTTCAATTACCTTACCAACGATGGGTCAGATGATGGATCCGGACATAGTTTACATACATTTAAGTGAGATCCGGCATCAAAAAAGTACACATATATCACCTAAGTTGTCATAACTCGAGACAGGGTTGCCAGATCTTCAATGTTTTGTACTCATTGGAAAGGCCTTTCAATTACCTTACCAACGTTGGGTCAGATGATGGATCCGGACATAGTTTACATACATTTAAGTGAGATCTGGCATCAAAAAAGTACACATATATCACTTAAGTGGTCATAACTCGAGACAGGGTTGCCAGATCTTCAATGTTTTGTACTCATTGGAAAGGTCTTTCAATTACCTAACCAACGATGGGTCGGATGATGGATCCGGACATAGTTTACATACATTTAAGTGAGATCCGGCTTTAAAAAAGTACATAAATATCACTTAAGTGGTCATAACTCGAGACAGGGTTCCCAGATCTTCAATATTTTGTACTCATTGGAAAGGCCTTTCAATTACCTTACCAACTATGGGTCGGATGATGGATCCGGACATAGTTTACATACATTTAAGTGAGATCCGGCTTCAAAAAAGTACATAAATATCACTTAAGTGGTCATAACTCGAGACAGGGTTGCCAGATCTTCAATGTTTTGTACTCATTGGAAAGGCCTTTCAATTACCTAACCAACGATGGGTCGGATGATGGATCCCGACATCGTTTACATGCATATAATTGAGATCCGGGTATTTGTGAAAACACATTTTTATACATAACTTTTGAACTACTTATCGAAACTTCAAACAATTCAACAGCGATGTATGGGACCCTAAACCAAGTCGAATGCAACTGGTTCGATCAAAATCGGTTCAGCCAGTGCTGAGAAAACTCAGTGAGAATTTTGGTCACATACATACATACACACACACATACACACACACATACACACATACAGACATTTGTTCAGTTTTCGATTCTGAGTAGATATGTATACATGAAGGTGGGTCTAGGAGCTTTTAATAGAAAGTTCATTTTTAGAGCAGGATTATAGCCTTACCTCAGTGAGGAAGGCAAAACAAGGGAGGGGAATTTAACGTACTTTTCGAATCTGAAATAAACCAGAAGGGTAAGTATTGTAATTACGTGTTTTTTGTAACTTTGCAGGGGTTAATGTTGATACATAAACATAAGGGGTTTCTATGTATTTTTCACGAGTTGTCAGAATTTTACAAAAAAGTTTTTTGAAAGAGTAATGATTTTGACCATTTATGACAAGTTTTTAGAATTCTGAACCCCTAAAACTCGATCGTACGCTTTTGAAAGTATTTTTTCGGAAAGTTCAGCTTATTTTGCATAAGAATGACTATTTGGACGATTAATGTGAAAAACGGTATATTTTCACTAACATTTCAAAAGAGCCACACATTCAATATTACGCCCTCTTGAAATGCTAGTCTTGCTTCATTTTTTAAAATATTGTTTTCGAAAAGATCGGAAAATATTAAGAATGTATTTTGTCATTTTTGAGTCCTTCAACGATTTTTGGATTTCCTAAACCCCGCACGAACTTATAGTTTGTGTTCCAGGGTACAACTTTGCCGAAGATATTTTTTCAAAAATTCAACCATCATACCTACAACTTTGCCGAAGACACCAAATTAATCACAAAATTCCTTCAAAAGTACCAGGGGACCAGTGTAGCGATTTTGAGCGCTCATCCGCTCATGAGCGAGCATTTTTCGCTCATTCGTGAGGAGGAGCGCGACGCGAGCTAGCTCACGTTTGCTCGTGCTCGTGTTTGCTCATTTATTTTATGAGCGAAAATGCTCATTGCTCGCGCTCATTTTTGCTCATTGAGCAAAATGAGCGGTATTTTTTACCTGTAACGGGTAAACGATAATAACTTTTTTTTCAGCATAGCTTCGATGTTGTTTTTTAATGGCAGCTTGAATAGACTAATCTTAATAATATTGGCTGAAGTTATTTGTCATATTTTTTTGTTTTAAAACTTGTTTTGGAGTCAGAGTTAAGGGGTTAAGGTGTCACATTAAAATCTGTACACAGAAAAAAAATCATAAAAATATTACATCTGGGAAGTACGTCTATTATGTTAAAAAAATGTGTAATTTTACATCTGAAAATGTGTAATTTTGCCACTTTTCTGGTGTAATGCAACTTTTTCAGTCTAAATCGAGGTAAAATTATAACATTCAAGAGGAAATATTCAACCTTACAAAATTACAACTTCCAAATGTACACTTTTTTATTGTGTAATAATAATTCGATTAATAAAAAAAAGTTGATAATAGAAAGACACGTGAAAGTGAACTATTTAATAAAGCTGAAAAGTATCTTTTTGCAATTCCGTCGTGAAACTACTTACTTTTCCTATCATTCTTGAACGACGAAACAGCCTACTTTTCTGTACCAAAAATAACAGAATTGAATAGTAAACCATTTCAAAACAAATGCTGAAAAGTTCTACTTTTCAGCACTGAAATGAATGCTGAAAAGTTGAACTTTTCAACACTTGTTAGGAAAAGTTATACTTTTCAACATTTTTTTGATTTGAACGATTCATTGACTCAATCCATGTACATTTGTCCTATAATTCTGTCCAAAGGGTGTTTTCGGAATTGCAAAAAACGTTGTATGGAACTCGTTGCAAAACTTGATTTTTCATCACTCGTCGTATTTATCTAACTCGGTGAACCTCGTTAGATAAATGTACGACTCGTGCTGAAAAATTCCCCTTTTTGCATCTTGTTGCATAAACTACTATTTAAGGAATACAAATATGTTGTCTTGGTAATACGTTTAGTCATGTTTTAATTCCTGGGCACCTCATCTTGTTTAGTCAATTATTTGTAAATAATTTTGCATAATAACTGTCAAATCTGTGTCTTAGATAATTTTCATATCAATTATCTTATTAATATGCTGGAGTCGATCCAAATAAATAAATGAGAAATGAGCGTGCTCACAAGTCAAAACATGTTTTAATATAAAAAATCGATTACCATCCTAAACGAAACTATTGGCACTACGCCCCCCGGGGCATGGCCTTCCTCTAACGTGGGATTTCTGCTCCAGCGCCTCTGACGAGACAGGAGAAACCGGGACCGACGTTTTACTTCACCATCCGATAGAAGCTCAGTGGATAAGGCGGGAATCGAACCCGCGTCTCATAGCATCATCGGGATCGGCAGCCGAAGCCGCTACCCTATTTACAGCTTATTTAAGACCTAAAAATTCCGTTCCTTGACAGTTTACTCTAAATTTGAAAGTGAAATAAGCTAAAAAGAGTGTCTGGGATTTTTAGAAAATTAAGACACTTTACTTGCGTGTCAGCCATTTTTCATTTATTGGGAAATTAATCAAAACTAGTTTTCTAAATTATCAAACTCTGAATAAAATATATAGGCTGACAACATTAAAGTTTCATTAATTTACCATTACCACATTGATCACACAAAAATCTGGGGTAGAAAAGTATCCACCGCGATCAATTTTTGACAGTTCGACGCCAACGAATAATTTGATGAATTTACCGCGGTTAACCAAAATTAAATTACCAATGCAACTTTGATGAGTTCATGTCCCTTTTTCGCGATGAAATTATCTTCAAAAGTGGCAATCCAATTGGCCTATGCCAGATTCATAAACAATACTAAACATCTACCTGATTTGCTGATGAGCTGATGATCAGCGCGAGCGCATACGTTGAGCATGAGCGAGCTACCTGTTAAGTCCTCATGCTCATAAATGAGCGAGCACGGCTTCTGGCGCGCTCGCTCATTCACAACCCTGCAGGGGACACACAACGGTAAATGCAACGCACTCTAATTCGACCACGTTCGAACAATGCTCATTTTACGACCGTTTCCAGGTAGTTCCTTTCCAACAAGTAAGAAAAAAAGAATCTATTTTGGGAATGCCGCACCCAAATATAAAATAGAGTTACTAAAATAAACTGGTTTTTGTTCAAACCAAAACCACAACTTGATTGATATGAAAATTGGACGACACCAACTTTTATCACCCGTCCTCGATCGATAATCCACTTATCGTTTGTCGTGCTACATTTGGTTATAAAAGCATACCGTCAACAATATCGAGCCTATTGATGTGTACGGTCACTTTGTGAAAAGGTGGCATCTACTGGAGAAGGATTGAACGGGGTAAAATGTAACTTTTAACAAATCGACGGTGTTGCGCTATCTTGTCACACGTCGCTTTTTGACGTTCCGAGAAAACACGTTCTAATGTTTCGCATTGAATAAACAAAAATAGAGCACGCAATATAAACAACAACCAACACGTTTTGTTTGGTTCACCATTCTGTGCATTGTTCCGAAGTTTGGTTGATTTTGGTTGCCGAAGTCCCGAGTTATAATTAGAAATGAATACGCTAGTCGGGCATGTACGTGTGCCAAACGCGTTCTGACCAAAATTTCCTTTCGTCAGTTGTGGCACTTGCAGCAATTTTCAGGGTGTGTCAAGTCAGCACAACAAGATTGAAACTTCTTTTATATAAAGAGAATTTTACAGAATCTCAGGATTGTAATCGAATTTTATGGATCTGCCCCATCATACCCCAACCTCCCACAACGACAATTGCGAGGCAGGTGAACGAGGCCCAACTCAGAAAAGGACTCTTAAAAAACGTGCATCAGATGCAATCAAGCCGAAACCTTTTTGTCGCGGTTTTTGGGCGGCCATACCCACGCGTGTCTACGTGGGGTTATTTTCGGCAGTAAACATCAAACGTCCAAAGTGCTTCTGCTGGGGGGTAAGTTAATTTATCCGGGCTCAGGCAGAGCAAAAAAAAAATAAAAAAAGTCCTTTTTTGCGTACTTACCTTCTTTTTAGACTTCATCGATTCGAGTTGACGTTCAGTGTGCTCACCAATTGAGCGGCTTCCCCACAGCTCACGACCCATTAGTGAGTAGCACACGATCATGATCAGCATCGGGATGCCGTAGGTAAGGATCAAGAATACCAGGTTGTAGCTGGAAGAGAATGATGGTTTTTTAAAATGTGTTTTTATTAAGGCAAAATGATGGACGTGTCAGTAAAAATATTAAAAAAAACTTCATCACTTGAGCTATGTTGTCACACGTATTTTTGGACACAATTTTTAAAAATAGGGATACCAAATTACACAGCTTCAAATGTGATGGGTCACACGAAGAGTAATATTAGATACACAAACACAAAAAGATAAAATCAATAGCCACCCCACCATATCGATTTTACGTGGTGTACGCCTGCAAGCACCAACCATTCTTCCCGAGTGGGATATCTGTGACACATTTCGTCACTCCACTGAGTAAAACAACTTTCCACCACACGACAAACAGGGAAAGCTCCCAACAAATGTTAGGCTACGGAGCTTTGGGAAAGAGAGCTTGTAAATATACTTATTCTGCTACTTTAACCTTAGGACTTCACCTCGCCATGTCGAAACTTTGGGTAATACGTGCGCCGCAACTTTGTCGTTCGTGATTTTCGGCTAAGTAACAAAAGTTTGCCCCTTGGATATAAGTAGGAAGCAACAAAAAGTGTCTAATTTCCAAGGTAATCAATTTTCATGCCCTTAAGGCAAGCAGCAGCCTCCTGATCTCGCTAGGATTAGTGAAAAATAAAAACAAAGGTATACACGGTAGATCAAGGGCCTTATTTCAGATTTACAAATCGCAATGCTGCTAACACAGACAAACAGAGCAGATGCTAAAGTTTTAATCCATGGCATCCGCTGACAGTCAGTGATGTCAAAGCTTATCTATTGTCAGTTTTTCTTCCAACCAGTGGCGATATTATCTAGTAATCCTTGCAGCTGTCGCGGCGACAGTGTCGCGTCACCAGTAGAGCTCTACCAGAGCGATGTGCTGCCCCTGTTCGCATAAATGTCCGATGTTCATTTTCATCACTTTTGAGTTATTGATACAGTTTGATTAAAACGAAAGAAAGATGCAGTACTTTATAGTTTAAAAACTGAAGTTAATCAAGTTTTTCCGCGAAAACTTATGTAAAGTAAAGTAGGGTAGGGTAGTCATCAATGAGACACTTTTGGTTTTCAAATTTCAAAGATTTTTCTCATTTTTTCATCAGCATGTTTTAATGAGCTTTTTTTGCATTTTCTTTCTTTTAATATGTTCTAACATTGACCAAAATATGAGATCGAGCCGACATCTACAGCCAGAGTTATTCAACTGTCTCATTGTAGACGCACTTGGCAGGAACAATGATACAGCTGGGGAACAATGAGACACTCTACGAAAATCAATAATTTTCTAGTAAAACATCATGTTTTTGTATTGTTCCATTACAGGTGACTTGCCTTTAACATTTTAGAGCAATTTTGCCAACATGAAACTTTAATTAACAAAATTTATACTAAAAAGTATTTAAATTTTGTAAAATCCATATATTTATACCAAATAACTTTGTATGTCTGGTTAAATGAAGTTAAAACTATATAAATATGCCAAAAATCACTTTCAATTCATGTTTTGAAAGATTTATATGGATTTTGAAATGTTAAATGAAGAAAAATCAAAGTGTCTCATTGTTACCCATGGGCTAAAATGAGTGGGGAACAATGAGACAGCCCTGGATTCTGGGTATATTCTAAATTTTGGCCAAACCTAATGAAATGACATTGTAGCCCAACTCAATCCCTGTGGAACGTCGAAAGAAATTTGAAGAAATATTAGTATTGGTGTTAGTTGCAGCCTACGAGCGAAAAAGTAATTTTTGTCCATAATTTACTTTTACATCCCAGAATCAAACATTTATGAATTACTTTTCAAGGGAGCGTCCATAACCAAAGCCACTATAATGGCAGACGTGTATCCAGTAGACACACCTTTCCCCCAAATATGAGCCTGATTGGTTGAAACTACGACTTGTGAGAGCCATTTTATCATTGTTCCCCGTGTCTCATTGATGACTACTCTACCCAATGTTTTTTCATGTAAAAGAGTACTGGGCCACATTTTCGGGTGGATTCAGTGGTTATTTCTTAACTTAGTTTCAATATTTTAATGTTAACCGTTAATATTCCATATAGGAGTCACATTGATAGGATTTAAAGTTTTCCAACTGGTAAGGTTTGTGTCAAGCTAATTATTTTTAAAATATGTACTGGGGTAGGCCACAAGGTCCATGCAAAGTTTTTTTCAATAGTGTTTAAAATAAAGTGGCGATGAAAATTGTTATTTTGAACTTCGGGGTGACTTTGATAGTTTGTCATGCTAAAAATCTAAATTCAAACTTCAAACAATTCTATAGCAATGCCGTATGGGACCATAAACTGAGTCGAGGATATTTTGGAACCATTTTCAGATTATTTTTTTCTGAATCCTATAATATTTTTTCTTCTTGGTTGCAACAACTTGTCCAGATCGGCGCAGCATAAAGAATGGCAGGTCTGAAAATTTGTTTATAAATTAACAGTTAAATCTGGAGACAATGTCTAGAATTGCAGTTTATAAGTGGATACAAACATTTAATATATTTGTTCAATTTAACCAGTATACTTTCAATGTGATCCTTGCTTTTTGTCAAAAGCATGCCCAAGATATTTCACTTGATCCTATCAATTGCCTTATTTATCTTAATAATGTTTTTGGTTAAAAAAAACAGCCCTTTATGAGAGTGAGTTCAATTAGTTGGGTGGTGACGCGCGGTCAATTATGTGGCATTGTGGTGAAAAGAAAAGAATTTTATTTCGTGTTTCATCCTGGTTGGCTTGCCCACAAGCAGAAGAAAATCAGTTCAATTAGTTGGGTGGTGACGCGCGGTCAATTATGTGGCATTGTGTGTGAAAAGAAAAGAATTTTATTTCGTGTTTCATCCTGATTGGCTTGCTCAAGTCCTTCCTACATCATCGTTGATCGGGAGGCACGACGTCGTGTGAATTGTTGCATTAAAATAAGTTTAAGTATTACTGTAAATGACTGTAAAATAGTCCTTCCTATATCATCAATGTCGTCTGGGTAATCGTGATGAAAAATTACATTTATTCAGTATTTAAATACCTGTGCGCGAGTGTTTTGGTGTGCTAATTAGAAAGACCTTCCCATAGCATCGTTGCTCGGAAGGCTCGCCGACGGGTTTGTTATGAAAGTCCTCCCCATAGCATCGTAGCTCGGGAGGCATCGAAAAGCCAATACCTTATCCTACTAACCCAAAAAAATAATCACGTGATGCTTGAAGGAGATGCTGTGGATTCAACGGTCTCAAGCGGTATCAACAAGTATATAGCGAAAAACTATGTGCTTGATGAGTCTGCAACTTCAACTATCGGACTAACATTCCTCCCTTTTGTTGAACTGCAGGCTTCTTGGGAGGGCGCCGGTATTGACTAATAAAGTCGGGGTCTTCAGGGGTTAAACAGTGAACGGATGGTTGGCTCTCACTGATCATTTTTGATTCATTGTTTAACTTCAGCTGATCTGTCAATAACGGAGTAGCAGCTCATTGGCAGTCAACCATGCTCATGCTCATGCTCATGCTCATGCAAAAAAAAACAGCCCTTTATGAGAGATAATAAGAAGTTGAATTTTGAGTAATATTCCATTCTTTCAAACATTTTTTTTTTAATTTCAAGGCTTTTTGAAATCTTTTTTTTTTTTTTTTTGATAACAAAAAGGTTTCAACATAGGGTATATGGCCCTATTTTGGACCTACTATGCAGAGCGTCAACATATTTCGCATTGTTTTCAGGAACGGTCTAACTAATTTGGCTCGTAACAGGAAAGTTTTGTGCCTTAATTTATGCTTAACAAAGTGTACTATTGAAATTTGGAAATGGGTAATTCTCCGCCAACTCACACAGCAGTTGCCCCGACCCCTCTTCGATTTGCGTGAAACTTTGTCCTAAGGGGTAACTTTTGTCCCTGATCACGAATCCGAGGTCCGTTTTTTGATATCTCGTGACGGAGGGGCGGTACGACCCCTTCCATTTTTGAACATGCGAAAAAAGAGGTGTTTTTCAATAATTTGCAGCCTAAAACGGTGATGAGATAGAAATTTTGTGTCAAAGGGACTTTTATGTAAAATTAGACGCCCGATTTGATGGCGTACTCAGAATTCGAAAAACGTATTTTCATCGAAAAAAACACTAAAAAAGTTTTAAAAATCCTCCCATTTTCCGTTACTCGACTGTAACAAATTTTGGAACATGTCATTTTATGGGAAATTTAATGTACTTTTCGAATCTACATTGTCCCAGAAGGGTCATTTTGTCATTTAGAACAAAATTTTTCATTTTAAAATTTCGTGTTTTTTCTAACTTTGCAGGGTTATTTTTTAGAGTGTTTTAATGTTCTACAAAGTTGTAGAGCAGACAATTACAAAATTTTGATATATAGACATAAGGGGTTTGCTTATAAAAATCACGAGTTATCGCGATTTTACGAAAAAAAGTTTTGAAAAAGTTGGTCGTCATCGATCATGGCCGTTCATGGTCACCCGCGACAGACACGGACGACGAAACAAAGAGAAACGCAAAAGTAACTTTTTCAAAACTTTTTCGTAAAATCGCGATAACTTGTGATGTTTATAAGCAAACCCCTCTATATATCAAAATTTTTGTAATTGTCTGCTCTACAACTTTGTAGAACATTAAAACACTCTAAAAATAACCCTGCAAAGTTAGAAAACACGAAATTTTAAAATGAAAATTTTGTTCTAAATGAAAAATGACCCTTCTGGGACAATGTAGATTCGAAAAGTACATTAAATTTCCCATAAAATGACATGTTCCAAAATTTTACAGTCGAGTAACGGAAAATGGGAGGATTTTAAAACTTTTTAGTGTTTTTCGATGAAAAACCGAATTCTGAGTACGCCATCAAATCGGGCGTCTAATTTTACATAAAAGTCCCTTTGACACCAAATTATCTCATCACCGTTTCAGGCTGCAAATGAAAAACACCTCTTTCGCATGTTCAAAAATGGAAGGGGTCGTACCGCCCCTCCGTCACGAGATATCAAAAAACGGACCTCGGATTCGTGATCAGGGACAAAAGTTACCCCTTAGGACAAAGTTTCACGCAAATCGAAGAGGGGTCGGGGCAACTTTTCCCGATTTCGTGTGAGTTGGTAGAGAATTACCCAAATAATTTAACCATTTCATTGTAATAAGCATTTCAAGTAATACATTTTTTGGATGTTTTTTGGACTTATTGAATGTATTTTGGAGACATCGCTGTACCTATTTTGGACCTACACTCTGATTGGTTGAAATTTGGACAACTCGAATTGCGGCGTGCGGCGGCAACACGCACACTTACAGAAACTCGGTTTGATAAACCAAAGGGCCTATCCACGATTATAATTCAAAGCCAATTTTATTTATAATTCGTAAATTGATCGAGAACTGATCGAAAATTGATTTCTTTATAACTAGCGCTTAGGATCTTTTCAAAACTAACCCAAGATTTTTTAAATTTAATTCATACGACTTTTTCAAAAACCACTCGTAAGCAATGTTGACAGCTTCTGTCACGGTGACAGCTGACGATTAAATGAACTAGACCCTTTAAGTTTTTCAATCGTTTTCCCTTCAATTCCAACAGGGTACCCAGTTTGCATTTTTTGAAGCAACAATTAAAAATATATGAAGCTAAATTGGTGATAATGATGTTACGACAAAAATAAATCAACATCAGTTTAAATTTTGGGATACTTTGCAATCGGTCCTAACAATCATCTAAATCTCTATCATCGATTTGCAATTTTATGGTTTAAAAAACATATTTTCGTTGTTGCTGTTAATCATTTGCTTTTTAAAACTTAGATTTCTTTCAAATAATTACAGTAAAGAAATTCAATTCAAAATATTCAATTAAAAATTATCAATCAATTTCAATGAAATATCGAAATAAATTGATAAACTAAACTGGCAACACCTTGTTATACATGTGTTGGTGATAGCCTTGAACCGACGGCAAAGTAGGTCCAAAAACTGATCCAACGCGACTGATTTGAAAAAATATTATGAATTGAGTTTTTTTCGATAATAGAATAGTTTTTTCAATGGTTTAGTGATAAAAAACATAAAAGAATTGAATAAACAACAGTTACATGGCTCGGAAACCGGACAAAAATGCTTGGTGTCAGTGCAAAACAGAAAAAAATCATCAAGGTGTCGCAAGCCAAATCTGATAAGCAACGAGGCTGGAATTTTTGGACCTAATCTATGTGCTAGGAAAATGGTAGGAAATACGAATGGCATTGGAGAAAGTGGCTGAAAAAGCGGAAATAATCAGAAATGTTAACAAAACGATCCTGCTTACACTTTCTGTTGTTTGGATTCAGTGAATTCGTACTTTAAAAACCTGAACTACCTCGATTAATAAAAATAGGTCCAAAATAGGTACTAGGTCCAAAATAGGGTCATATACCCTATAACGGATATGCTCGTATCATCAGGAAGAAATGATTGCTGACAATCAGGCAAATCAGGTTTAAAAATGAGTGCAATCCCTCAAATATATTTCACGATATAAATTGGAAAATTAAACCATTCCAATTTTGCAATCAAACCTTTGTGCCAAACACTGTCAAATGCATTCACAATATTTAGCAGAGCAGTGCCAGTAGAATAGCCATTAGATTTGTTGCTTCAAATTTAATTTGAAGCTCTCTTGGTGGCCCTGTTGGTTGTCACATCAAATCAAATCAAAATCAAATTAAAATTGAAACTCTCAACAACTGATGCCCATGAAGAAATCGAATTTGATCATCAGCAATAATTTAGTTTTTATTATTGTGCGTCATCATTCTGTAAGAAATTACTTTCGAATAATTTAATAATAGATGAACGCAAACCAATGGGCCAATTGCTTAGGCCTGATGAATTTACAAAGCTAACCTACAATCATAATCATTTTTGCAAGATAGAACAAGAGAGCACATGGGTATCGATTTGTTGACAATTTTGTCCAATCTACTCAAAGTTGTTCAACCATATTCTGAAATTCTATTGAAATTATATCTTCAATAGGACTTAAAACGTTTAAGTTGGAATTATGAGCACTCTCAAACAGCTGAACAAGATTTTGAGCTTTCTGCTTATTAGTTAATAGAATATTATCACCATCTTTTATACAAGGGATTGGTTTTGACGTTTCATACCTTTGAAAATTTATACAAAAAATTTGAAACAATGTTTAATTTAATCATATCATTTTATTTATTTCCACGTTTAAGCATACTTGTATGTAGTTACTATTCTAAGCTAAGATTTTACTACCTTTCAACAGCTGATTAATTCAAAGTAGGGAACAGAGTTTGCGAGTGCTTCAAGTAAATCTAATGAAGGAAAAATGTTACAAAATAACCTTCGAAATAGCTAATAGGTGGAGGATAGTTAGAGGAAAGGATATTCGACATCTCTTGCCAACAATTCTATCCTAATGAATCTAGCTAGAGGGTGTCCCTTATGTATTTCGTTGTATTAATATCTCGCTAAAGGGAGAAGAAAGAATTTATCTCTTTAGACTTAAAGATTTTTCGGAAGCCAGTTCAACTCATATTTCTATAAAAAAAAAGAAATATCAAAGCAAACATGATCAAAAGGCTAAAACTGTTGTCAGTTAACATATTTACGATCTTCTACACCTTTTTCAAGTGACAAAAAATCACAGCAAAGATAATCGAAAATAACACCTTTTCACGAAACTGATAGGTTCTCTTAACGTGAAGACTTCCATCATTGTCATGATTTTTCCGTCAAAGATATAAATTTTGCGTCGCATTCAATATTTTGACAAAATTCCTTCAACAAGTTGTTTAGAATAGTGCCCTACACATGCTGATTCCTTTTGGTAACGATTATCCCATTCCTTGTTAAGTTATGGAAATCGTCATTAATCAATGATTGCCAGCTAGGACGTCAATGACTGTGCCACAAAAGTATATAAATTTTGAAGCAAAATTGATTTAGATCAAAAATTCCTTCAGTGGCTTCAAGAAGGCAACAACCGGCACATGCTGATTCCTTTTGGTGCTGAAATTTGTTAAATAGAATTTAATACACAATTTCTTATAGTGATGATTAATTTTCTTCGAAAATGATCAACGGCTTCACCTTAAAACGAAAGGTGACATCCGTGTGATGAAGATGCGAGAAGGACGAACTGAAATGAAAAATTAATCTCGAAGGAAAAGTTTCGTCCTAGCCAACTCTATAGCACTACCAACGAGATGGTTTTCTGCGATAATTTTCCTAATTTTATACTTCCAAGAAAAGGTGAAGGTTGATGGCAGGATCGAATATTGTCTGAAAGCGGTTCAGAAATCCATTTTAAATATTAATTTACAAACCTTGCTAATTAACTTGAAATTAAGATTGATTCGATTCGGAAATTGGGCTTTCCAACAGGAAAAAATGAAAAATGATATTTTTACTAAATGTGAAGCAGTGATTTTTTAGGCGCTACAGTATATCGGCATTTAAATATTTTTTAATCGTTTTAAAAGAGTGCTTTTTAAAAAATATCATTTAAATTTATTGTGATGATGAGATATTAGAAGCAATCTTTGGTTCTAATAAATATAGAATGTAATTTCTTTGCTAATTCAATATAATTCCAAAATTAAAGTTCTTCCAATTATTATTGCATCAATTTCAAACATAAAAACATGTCGAACAAAAAAGTAACGACAACCCGCTCCACCGAACTGGAAAACGATTTAATATGCAAATCGTTCGCATTGTCAATGTTTTCCGCTTCAAAGCAAAGGGACGCTCGCTGTTTTTGCTCATCAACAAAAAAAAATGTATCAAAATCATCTCTTGTCAAATGAAACACGCAGGATGCGGAAAAGACTCGCGCGTCCCTCATCAGCAGGGCACCCACCACCGTTTTGACGGACGGGACAAAAATGAAAAATGATCGCACATGGCCCCGAAAAAGGGGCTCCCAGAGTAGGAGCCGTTTGCTTTCCTACGTGGGATCTCCGCGCTTCCGTCTAATGCAATAAAATTAAGTGACACTGCTAAAAAAATCACATAACAAAATTAAAAAGCAACAAACAATTTTTAAAATCAATTCCCAAAATAAAGTGTGTGTGTATGTGTAACATGAGAATTGACCAATAATTAAAAAAATTTCTTAAATGTCTAACAATATTTACCGGAAGTGTAGATTTCCCAAGCGAGGAGGTGGTTTGTTAGGAGCTAGGAAAAAGAGCGGAAAACGGCCCATCAAAAATGTTTCGTCGATAGAATTTTAGGTGGCTCATTAACTGCTTTCGTCATCAATTTTCGGTTGTACGAGCCGAAATTAATAAGGTCGTTAAATATACTGCCGGCAAACGGACACCGGCTCAGTGGGCCATCCTCCTTCAGGGCAAGCGAACCGTCGGCCGGAAATGGACCCGGCGTGAGGGCGAAGGGTAATTGAATTATTTATGATCTTTTTTTTCTGACGGAGTAAGTGTGATGGTTATAGTTTGTGCGATTGTTTGTTTGTGTTTTGAATGAAGTAATTTCTTTGCTTTCTGGTCATGAGAAACACAAGAGTTTTTCATCTTCCATTACATGGCTTAGATGTATGGGTCGATTGGACAAAACTCGCCAGAATTTTTATGTTAGTAAGTCTGTACAGAGCTCTAGAAAGCTCAAAACTTCAATGCAATTCATACTAAATTAATCTCAAGAAGTCGTTAGAACTTGATCTTTCTGAAAACATCTCTCTTATGCAATGTTCATGCTAAACTCAAATAGTTCCCCAGCATTCCTCTTGGCCGACACCAAGTTGCAAAACGCCCCAGGAATCCCGCTTCCCGTTACATAGTTAAACTCATCGACCGTGTAAAGTGTTGTTGACTAATGAATAGTTTATGACCGACATCAGAATGTCAGATTTCCACGCTCTCGGGCACGTCTTTGTGGAAACTGGGAGCTGCTAACTGTGCAGACTACTTCGCCTGAATATTCTATTCAGTTGCTACAAGAACGCAACATCCGTCCATCTTTGTGCTAACCACAGACTTGTCAGACGTTAAATCTCAAAGCTGTCTGACTTGAAGTTGTCATTTTAAAATAGTCTGCGGTTAAATAACGTCATGATTCGAAATCCGGACACTTAGTACCATAATATTTTTGTTATAGCTGGCAAAAAATCATGTAATGAGTTGGAAATGTAGAAATATCATCAGGATTTAGTATAAACAGTCAGTTTTAAGAGAATGCATGCAAAATATGTCTTTTCTAACAATTTTTCATTAGAATTTGAAAATTAAAATGACTTGTTGTGCTTCGAATCCCGGACACTGTTAAAAGCTGATTCGAAATCCGGACACTTTTGCTTCGAATTCCGGACACTCGATTTTGTTTATGAATCTCACAAATTTGGACTGAAATGTTAGTGAATGGCATTCTTTAGGTCACAAATAAGCTGTTAACATCAAAACAATCGATAGTTTATATAAAAATTTGCTATAATTTAAGGAAATCAAAAACATAAATTTCTGCTTTGCCTTCCCGGTGCTTCGGACGCCTATGAAATATTTCCGTTGAAATGTTTCACATTTTTGGTAAACTTATAATTTTATTTTATTTAATTTTTTTGGCATTAACTACAGCGTTCAAACAAATTTTAAATGAAAGTTGATGTTAGAATTCATCAAATAAGACAGTTTTGACATTCATAATGCGAACTTATATCCAAATAAATGATAAAACAAGTTGAAGTGTCCGGGTTTCGAAGCGTCCGGGAATTCGAATCATGACGTTACATGCAAAGCAACGCAAAATTTAGTTCTACATAGTTTAG
The DNA here is from genome assembly GCF_015732765.1 of Culex quinquefasciatus. Taxonomy (NCBI): domain Eukaryota; kingdom Metazoa; phylum Arthropoda; class Insecta; order Diptera; family Culicidae; genus Culex; species Culex quinquefasciatus. The sequence goes on along the minus strand of NC_051861.1, from coordinate 25,930,121 downwards.
TTCGATCATTTTTAACTCCGTCTCATTATGTTAAATTCGTCTGTGAACAAAACTGCTTGGGCATGAGGAGAGATAACGACTGTGATTACGACCTCGACGACCAGCGTAAGGCACAGAGATGCTCGTCTAATAGACTGCGATAAACCATGGCTTCCGGCTTCCGGCAAAGTGTTCAAATTTCCGCTGAAAGTTTCTCCCTTTTAGTTTGTCTTAAAGCTAATCGAGGGTTAACAGCACGGCAATGACCAACTTGTAGTCACGGACTTCAAGTCAGGCTCTGCTACTGCTGTCGTTGTTGCTGTGTGTAATGAATAAAATTAATTAAACTTGTCGCGGGGATGCGCTCTGCACGCTCCCTCAACGTCGATGGATGGTTGTAAGCTTTTTGACGAGCTGGTCGGTACAAAACTCGCCTCCTTAAGTAGGATAAATCCTAGTTAATCCTTCACTCTTCTCATCTCTGAACCTCAGTCTCCGGACGAGCTTTGAAGGTAAAATGTGCAAAATAATGGCACTCATCTAGGTGCTGGACTCATCGAGCTTAGTACCTTAAACAAGTAAGACAAACATTTGTACGTGACAAAGCACTGATTCGCTATTTTTTCGTATTTGTACTTGGTCTGATGAATGGCTTCCCCAGAATAGGATGAGGAATAAATGATAACAATCATAGAATTAGCCCTCTCTCTGACCATTTGTTCCAGTCTGAGTAGCTTTTTATCTGTGTTTATCAATTTGTTGCCCCTATTTCAAAACAGTAGCACTGGTGAACTGAAGTGCCACCCGGAATTCAAACTTGACCACACTTTCCTATTCACGATTAAAAGCTCAAAAATTCCGACAGATGGCGCAAAGCATTCAAATTTTCGCTGTTCGGTTACATAGGAATGCAAACTTAAAATTGATTTTACAGCTTTTAGAACAACTTTTGAGAAAAAATTCAAGCAGTACGGGTGTAAACTTTTTGCCCTCTATCAATTCACGCAATAAAAATAATTTTGAAAAAATAATATTGTTTAAAATGATAGAGCATCAAAAGTTAACAAAGTATCAGCTCGAATTTTTGCTCAAAAGTTGTTCTCAACGCTGGAATTTAGCAAAACAGAATTCGCATACATAACCTCAAAGGGCGAAAATTTCAATCGACATTCTTCGCTCTGTTCTGCTACTCAACACTAGGTGTCGCATGTCGTTTGGCAATTGCCGTTCAAGAGCCAAACGACATGCGACACCTAGTGTTGAGTAGCAGAGCAGAAGCAAAGAAATGTCGATTGAAATGCTTTCTGTTTTGCTGCTTCCAGCGTTGAAACAACTTTGAGCAAAATTCGAGCTGATACTTTGTTAACTTTGATGCTCTATCATTTTAAACAATATTATTTTTCAAAATTATTTTTTCAATTTTTTTATTGCGTTAATTTATAGAGGGCAAAGAGTTAACAATCGTACTACTTGAATTTTTCTCAAAAGTTGTCTATTCTGTAAATTCAATTTTAAGTTTGCATTCCTATGTAACCGAACAGCCAAAATTTGAATCGTCATTCTTCGATGCTTTGCGCCACCTGTCGGAATTTTTGAGCTTTTGATCGCGAATCTTCCTTCTCACCCTCAGCGTTCAGCGATTGTCAAACAGACGATTTGACAGTTGCGCATCTGCAGTTGCTGAGAAACTTTCTGGAACAATTTGCATTATTTAATGGGAAATGAGGCAACAAATTGCGTTAAACTTCCAAATTAGGCTTTTTTGAGACATTTCGTAACATTTCTATTCCAACTCTTATCCGCCGTTTTCACATGTTGTTCCAGCATTCTTCACAGCAAGGAAGCAGCTGATGTGACAAAACGTCAAACTCGAATTCTGACAATCGCCGAAGAAGAGTCAAAAATTATCGACAAATTTGTTCCTAGTGGCACGTCAGTTCATCACTGAAGGTAGTCTATGCAACGGGTTGCAAAAAGAAGATTTTTCAGCACTAGTTGAACATTTAATTACCGAGGTTTATTGATATTTCGTATAAAAATTATTTATTGATCATCTAAACTTGACATGTTTCAATGTAATGTTCCCTAGGTTGTCTTCCTATAGCGTGAATAAGCCCAAGGTCCGATGCAAAACTCTATAGCTCTGTTCCCGAAAATAGCAAGAATCAATTTGTCCCAGTGACTTTCCGAACAATTTCGTGTAGCCGGCCCAAACTTAATTAAAACTATGGATGGAGTTTAGGACAAACTTGAGGTCCCCTCGGGGTTGTACCAATAAGTTAGCTTGTGAGGCAAACTCTGTTGAGCCATGATGAAGTGTTTGTTCATTTGAGAATTTGTCTGAAGTTTGATTCCTGCTGGATTATATATAGTGGCGCAAAACTAATGAAAATATGTGTTATCAAATATCCTAAAATTTAAATAACATATTGTTAAAAAAAAATAGAAAAGATAGCACATTAAACTGCTAGGGCCCTCGCATATACCAACCACTTAATAATTTGAAAAGAATGGTCCTTTTCACCACCGTCAGTAAGCCTCTCAAATAAGCAGCGTTGCGCATGAATCCTCTAATTGGCTCTCAGCATCGAAGTTCTTCTACTAAACAGACCTCATACGATGATGAGCACTTCCTGCAACAATTTTGCACATTTTGAGTACAGTGCTTCGCTTCTCGTTAATTAGGTACAAAAGTATAGCATTCAATCAATTAGTTTTCTATGGCAGGAAGAATTTCATAGAATGGAATGAAATGTTCAGTTTGAATCAAGGGGTTTTCAGCACCGTGTCAGACTGGCCACTAATTCGGAATTTCTTGGAGTTTGAGCAAGTAATTCTGTAACACCGGAATTAATCGGTTATTGTAATTTCTGATAATTCCAGTTATTTAACTGTTAATTTCATTATTTTTTTGTAAAATAAAAAAAATAAATAAAAATGAATGTTGAAAAATTATCTCGATAAACCATTCATAAACCAATTATTGCCTATTAATTTTCATCTAAAGATTTTCCGGAACCTTACAAAAGTGGTGGCTTAATTCAGTAGTTCCAGAATTGCTCAGCAATTTTGCAGTATTTCTTGTAATTCCGGAATTACATAGTAATTTCGTAGTAATTCATGTAAGTCCTTAGTTACTTAGTAGTTCGTGTATTTGTAGGACCTTTTTTGTCAAGAGGGGCCAAGAAGGTTTTTGCCTTCCTCACTGAGGTAAGGCTATAATCCTGCTCTAAAAATGAACTTTTTATTAAAAGCTCGAAGACCCACCTTCATGTATACAAATCGACTCAGAAACGAAAACTGAACAAATGTCTGTGTGTGTGTGTGTATGTGTGTGTGTGTGTATGTGTGTGTGTGTGTATGTATGTATGTGTTCAAAAATCTTGCCAAGTTTGCTCAGCACTGGCTGAACCGATTTTGATCGAACCAGTTGCAATCGACTTGGTTTAGGGTCCCATACATCGCTATTGAATTGTTTGAAGTTTCGATAAGTGGTTCAAAAGTTATGTATAAAAATGTGTTTTCACATATAACCGGATCTCAATTATATGCATGTAAACGATGTCCGGATCCATCATCCAACCCATCGTTGGTTAGGTAATCAAGAGACCTTTCCAACGAGTCCACAACATTGAAGATCTGGCAACTCTGTCTCGAGTTATCACCACTTAAGTGATATTTATGTACTTTTTTGAAGCCGGATCTCACTTAAATGTATGTAAAGCATGTCCGGATCCATCATCCGACCCATCATTGGTAAGGTAATCAAGAGACTTTTCCAACGAGTCCTTAACATCGAGGATCTGGCAACCCTGCCTCGAGTTATGACCACTTAAGTGATATTTATGTACTTTTTTGAAGCCGGATCTCACTTAAATGTATGTAAACGATGTCCGGAACCATAATCCGACACATTGTTGGTTAGGTAATCAAGAGACTTTTCCAATGAGTCCACATAATTGAAGATCTGGCAACCCTGTCTCGAGTTACAACCACTTAAGTGATATTTATGTACTTTTTTGAAGCCGGATCTCACTTAAATGTATGTAAACGATGTCCGGATCCATCATCCGACCCATCGTTGGTTAAGTAATCAATAGACCTTTCCAACGAGTCCACAACATCGAACATCTGGCAACCCTGTCTCGAGTTATGACCACTTAAGTGATATTTATGTACTTTTTTGAAGCCGGATCTCACTTAAATGCATGTAAACGATATCCGGATCCATCATCCGACCCATCATTGGTAAGGTAATCAAGAGACTTTTCCAACGAGTCCTTAACATCGAGGATCTGGCAACCCTGCCTCGAGTTATGACCACTTAAGTGATATTTATGTACTTTTTTGAAGCCGGATCTCACTTAAATGCATGTAAACGATGTCCGGATCCATCATCCGACCCATCATTGATTAGGTAATCGAGAGACCTTTCCAACGAGTCCACAACGTTGAAGATTTGGCAACCCTGTCTCGAGTTATGACCACTTAAGTGATATTTATGTACTTTTTTGAAGCCGGATCTCACTTAAATGTATGTAAACGATGTCCGGAACCATTATCCTACACATTGTTGGTTAGGTAATCAAGAGACTTTTCCAATGAGTCCACATAATTGAAGATCTGGCAACCCTGTCTCGAGATATGGCCACTTAAGTGATATTTATGTACTTTTTTGAAGCCGGATCTCACTTAAATGTATGTAAACTATGTCCGGCTCCACTATTTGACCCGACGTTGGTTAGGTTATCAAAATACCTTTCCAACGAGTCTAAAACATTGAAAATCTGGCAACCCTGTCTCGAGATATGGCCACTTAAGTGATATTGATGTACTTTTTTGAAGCCGGATCTCACTTAAATGTATGTAAACTATGTCCGGATCCACCATCCGACCCATTGTTGGTTAGGTTATCAAAAGACCTTTCCAACGAGTGCAAAACATTGAAGATCTGGCAACCCTGTCTCGAGATATGGCCACTTAAGTGATATCGATGTACTTTTTGAAAGCCGGATCTAAAAAATAGATGAAACTTGTGTACAGCCATTGTTGTGAGGAAGGCTCCAACCACATAGGTGGATTAAGTTAGTTTTTTTTAATTGATTTAAAAATGCGGTCGTACAAATAGTAATTTTACTCGGAAAAATAAGCTTTTTCGTGGTGAACAATAATCACCATTGATTTAAATTGCCGAAATAATAAATGAAGGGACTGAAAGCAATCCGTCTACCACTCCATTTTAACTTTAAAAAAAATCCTCATAACGGACACAGATTGACGTATCGAATCAATGATTTGCCTTCACGTTCAGCAAAACTTGATTGTCTAATCTAATCTAATCTAATTGAACACAAGCGCAGCCAGTCCGAAGAAAGCATCCTGGAAGAACTTGTGGTTAGATTACGCCCCAAGTTCTTTCTTGTCAATATTAATTATTGCAGTACACTTGAGTAACCCCGAAGATGAATTGCAAAAATTAAAGCGGCCAGGCCTACTGCGTTGCATTATCCGCAGAGACAGATTCTGTGAACGGAGCACATTTCACAGAATCAACAGGGGAGGAAGGATGCGTGGACATACCGTACCAAACGCTCCGGATCAGTTGTGGTTGGGTGTGTTAGTGTAAATTTGGCAAATAATTATATTTTTATGGGGTGAGGGCGAGAGGGGGGGGGAGAAAATTGGGTTTGGAGGAAGGGAAGGGTTATAGGGATATATCATTTGATTAATAGAATATAATATCGTATTTATAAGGGAAAAATCATCTGGTAAATAATGATTAATGAAAAGGAATGATCTCACCAAATAAGGATTCTACAGCAATTTCGCAATTCTTCTGAGACTTCTGGACTTGATCAGCTAATGACGGACGGTAAATTCTAGATGCTGGAAAAGCATCTGGGACAGGAACGATGGCATCTTCATAATTGCAACCAACTGATGAACTGGTGATCCTGCCGTTCTTGCTTTTTCAACTTGGTCAAGCATATTTGGCAATCACTGGTACTTGCCATCACCAAAAATGTGGACCGAATCTTCGTAGTTTAACACGAAGAGAAGTAAATCGTTTTAAGTGAAATAATCGGGAAACGCAAGAGCTGTCACAATTTTTAAGCACCGTAAATTTTTCACATCCGATCTCGCGCACGGCTACTTCGATCTCCTCACGTTCAGCAAAACTTGATTGTGTTGTCAAACTCATTTCTGTTCATTCTGTTCCATTTGTGTCGGGAACTTTTTGACGACCTGGAGACGTTATTGGAATCGATTAATTCCAAAATTCCGGAGTCGGAGTCGTTGAATCTATAGAAATAGGTCATTCTCTGCCAACTAACATTAAACCGGGCGTCCACAAAAGTTACCCCTTAGAACAAAGTTTCACCCAAATCGAAGAGGAGTCGGGCAGCTGTTGTGTGAGTTGGCGGAGAATTACCCATGAATCTTACTACCCAATCTACAATTTTCAGGAAAAAAATCCACCAAAACAATAAGCAATTTTGAAGCAAAAGCACGTTTCAAGAAACTGTGATCTCGACCTCAGATGGCAAATGGTTTGCTTTTCTCCGCGAGATGAGGGCGGTCGTCATTTTTTACGCCTTATCAAATTCAACGCACAACTACTGCCGTTCTACGCATGATTGTCCCATGTTCAATAAAGTGCATCTGAGAAAAACACGATTAAAATTTTTCGATCGATTTCTGTGTTTCTACGCATAATTGTCCCGCGAGTCCCTATTCGCCCTATATGTCCCTAATCACCTCGGTTAACACTTTATCACCCTTATTTGTAATCCTCTTGAAGGTAAACAGGTAAACAAGATCAAATGCTTCGTAAAACTCATGATTTCGTGTTAGAAAATACTTGGTGGGACAATTATGCGTAGAAGTTCAACGATGGGACAAACAGACTTGGTGTTGTTTTCAATGATTTTCTGAACAAAGTACTAGATTTTATGTGTTTTCTGAAAGTATACGTAAAACTAAGTTTTAATATGAAAAGTCAATCTCGTAGAATTATACAACCCTTGCTGCATTCAGTAATTACATTTTCTCTCTAGAAATTTGTTGCACTGCCAACGGGTCAACGGGTCCACATGAAACGCCGTTCAATGAAAGCAGCCTTCATTTGATGTTCTAATCCTAATTTTCCTTTATGGCACCATGACAGCATGCTTTAGAAATGGATGAGGGTCGGAAGCAGGTGAAATGAAAAAAAAAATGTTGATTTCCCATCAGTTTGAAACAAAAATGAGAGGAAAGCCATCCAGTAGATGTCAGCATTTGATGTGGGGTGTAAAATTGCCCGTTTATAGCAACAAGTATGAAATTGTACCGACAGATGGCGTCATTGAACATCATGCCTTCCTGGAACTTCTCTACAATCGAAGTTGTCTCGTGGTAAGTGACTGATCTGCAAAGCAGGTTCAATCTAACTTTTCCCAGCACCCGTTACCCGTCTATCAAAATTGGAAGCCTTTTCTGGTGTGGTTTTCTTCGAAAATATAACTCAAAGTTTAGCTTGATATGATAACCAGAGCGCAAGCAATAAATCCCTGGTCGTACTTAAATGTTGTGGTTAACCGCAGAAATAGCAACAGAAGTTTCCGCCAAAATTTATCGAACCAAAAAACTTTGACGGAAATGGACCATGGAAATGGAACAGCCATGTCTAGTACTACATTATTCAAACACAGAAATAACATTGGAACACTAAATTTGATACCAGTTCATGGAACATTTCAATTACGCTCCTGTCAAATCAAATCAACTTTAAGGAAACCATGGATATCGCCATCAAGTCTTTCAGAAATTCCGGCGGCATCAAGTTATTGCCGTTTCGAAGAAAAGTGAATCGCCGTCGAGAATATTTCACTTTCGTTCAGGTGCACGGATAACTGAAGAATGAAGATAATTTTCTTTAACTTTAATGGCAAAACAATAGTAAACTAAGACTGCTTTCTTGACTAAACTCAATATTAGTCGTGTTGAAAATAAGCAAGAATGTATAGAATCAAATATGGCAAAAAATTAAAAAAAAACCATGCTGTTTGAGTACAGATTATTCGATAGTTGTTTAATATAGCTTGATTAAATTGAAATGTTCGGTCTTTTTTGGCTGCATTATCAAGAACCAAATGGGAATCATGATATGCTCTTAAAATGACGCATTGAATCCATACTAATATTTGCATCCATTACTGAGTAATTGCAATAAATTAATTCCAAATAATTCGAAATGAATTATATTGTTCTCGATCAGTATTTATTAAAAATAAAGCTGAAATGAACAGTCACTTAAATCAAATCACTGTGAAGTAATGAAATAAAAAACGAACTCCGAAACGTTAAGAACCATTGGCATCTCCTTTAACATGAAATACGTTTTTAGATTATGAATAAAAATCATCATTCAAATGTTAACAAACCTCTGATGATTCATCTCGATTTCTTTTATTTTACGTTGCAAACCGTGGAATGAGCATTGATAACCCAAAATTCTTGAATAAATCTAAAATTCTTCTTTAAAAAAAAAGTGATCCAGCGACAGAACACGAATAGAAAAAAAAATCAATCTCCAACTGTGACGTAACAACTGCCTCAGCCGCTGCCGTAAGGGATAATAAACGTCGACAAAGTTGATCCTTTTGATGGCGAGGCTGAGCGAGAAAGTAAAAAGCCACATCTCTAATAGGCTTTCAGTGCAAAATTTACGGCCGTCCAGTACCAGATAAGGCTAAATTGAACTCAAAAGAGCTGCCGGGAAATTTAACGAGATTTTTAAACAATTGAAATCAGTATAACTTCAAGAAACTGTAATTTATTTGTGCAAATAGAACAAAAAATAGACGTAGATAATATCTAATGTATTATATTCTTTTAACATTTTTTTTATCATTTGATTTCAATATCAACGAAACTCTCACATTTTCCCTTTCACTTGAGCTTGTCTTTTTATTTAAATATGGTTAACTTTGATAATCCACAGCAGATTGATCTTCTTAATCAATGTTGATAAATAGTTTGGTCATCGAAACCCTAAGAGATAAAAAATAATGCACAAACAGACATTCAATCTCCAAATCAATCCAATATCGTCATGTTGTTCTCGACACCCACGAAAAACTTTTTTATAGCATCCGCCATTACGGTCATACGTCAAAATCGACTGCTGTTATTGTTTTCGCTGTGTCACCCAGCTCCATTTAGATGATTAGTATTATTGGAGTTTTCCTTTTGCCCCACAAAAACAATGCCTAGAACAGCTTTCGCCAATTCGTTTCGATTTCCCTTATTTTGCTGTTCCCTTTCCTTGGAAAAACATCATCCGGATAGATATTGAACCGGGAGCGGAGGGGCGTGCAGCAGCTGCTCGAAACCGTTTGGTCAACCCCGAGAAAGAATCCACTTCTGACCGTTTGTACGAACAAGTCGGAACGATAGCAATATTACAGTGGAATCTCGGTGGTTTGACACTATCCCATCTAAACTTGAACTCTCAATCTGGAAAACTGTCACTTCATACATTACTCTCACGATATTTACGAATGGGGATTTGCTGTACACTTGTCAATGGATGTCAGTAGCTTGGTTATCATTGAATTCCAGTAGACTTTTGTTTGGTGTAAGATATAAGATGAGATAGAACTTGAAAAAGTGTTATGCTGATTATCAGTGTTCGTACCAGCTTGTCATATTAAAGATAACTCATCTCGCTCGACTTTACTCGCTGTCAAACCGTCGGGATTTTACTGTCCCCCTTGAGCCACCCACGCTACGGCAAGAGGCTCGATCGAGCAAGGGCCAAAACGATAATCACTTTCTGCAAACGGCAAGCTAATCTGGCTTTTATTAAGTCATCGCAGGAGATGTGGTCATACAAAACCCCTTGGAAACAGCTGTTAGTATAAGGAGCCGCCTTGAACAAGTGGTTTGAGGCAGAATAATAGACGCTGTCCTAAGACCGGAGGAACGGTTCAAGGAAGGAAAGATTTTTTAATAACCTAGAAAGTTAGAGAAAAGTCAACTTTCTACTTCCCAGAGTACCCGCAGCTGTTGCAACAGATGGGGGTGAGGTTGGTTTCTTGAATAACCTAAAAGTCGAGAAAACTCAATTCTAGGCAATTATGCTTGCAATCATTTTGCAAAACTTTTAGCTGAATAAGCTGAGTTGAAAAGTTTATATCAGAGTGGTAAGGGTTCCGAAACCATTTTGATAAAACCAAAAAAAAATAAAAAACATAAAAATATCTTCTCACATCAACCGGACTTACATGTAATCGGCCATCGAGGTGGGGTAGCGTCCGTCCGGCCACAGCATGTAACAAACGGTTCTCGTTCTTCCGTTGTGGTACCTGTCACGGGGAGGGAAAAAATAGGTTTCGTCAGTCTCAAAGTATATGATCTCACAATCGGTAAGCTAAACGACAGCCGACCCTAACAAGGATAAGACATCAAAGCCATCAACGAGTGATGTAGATAATGTAGCTGAATACACGGGAAAGTGTTCGATCGGAACGGAACGAAACGGATTCGGCGAAGCAAATCGAGTGTATGTTGGGAATGTTTTGAAGTGTAATCGATTTAAGGATGTATTTGGATAAGTGGAATACTCATGATATGAGAGGTGTTTTATAAACGGATCAAATTTGAGGTTTTATTCATTGAGAGACATAATTGCTTGGATTTGAGTGAAAACAAGCATGAAATGTTAAATGATTATTGTCGATAATTCCCTATGACTGTACAAGCCAATTTGAGTCATTGGTTTACCCATACAAAGCTTTATACAATTTTGGCTGCTATCTTGTGACATCGACCATTTAGAACTTTCCGAGATAGTCTTTACTATCGCTGAAAAACGCTCCAAGTTTCACTATTTAAAAGGTACAGTAAATAATATAAAGAAAAATCAGAAAAGCACGTGTCACAAGTGTGCACCAAATTCCCACGCAATCTAAAATAAGCATAAATCAATGGTTGATCAATATATTTTCAATAACAAAAGATTACATTGTGTATCTACTTAAATTTGTGAAACCAACGCAAAATTTTGCATTTACCAACAATTTGTAAGACGTTTCACAGATAGCAAGACGATTTTGAAGAGAAATTGGACAATGTCACACGTGTGTATTGCAATATAGGCGTATTTCCAAAATTGGATTAAAGCATTTTCTGGAGTTTGTTTAGTAAAATGTCATCATTAACTAATTTTTGACTTAAATAGTCATGTCAAAAGATAACCACAACAGACGATCTTTTGGAGGAATTTTGTGATCGGTTTGGAGTCTTCGGCAAGTTATTGATAAGTGCCTGGGTGCTGAATAGTGGTTCGCAAAACGGCATCAATTTTGAACTGTCAAAGTGGAACCAATTTACTGTTCGCCAAAAGTAGAGAGTATTGTTATCGATCATTAAAATATTTTTTTTTTTTTTGCAAGAATCAAAAATGTGAGGCTTTTAAGGACCTGGAGTTGAAGTCATAAGAAATCATAAGAAAGTTGAAGGCGAGATCGTCATTTTTTATAATTATGAATGGAAATGTTTATAGAGTCGAAGCGGTTGTATTCATCCAGAAGCTGTCTTTATTGTTTGATTCCGTTTGAAAACCTACTGGTTTAGTGAAAATTTTCAGTTTGTTGGATCAGCCTCGCTAGAATTAGCGATGTTTTTTCGCTGGACCAGGAAGAGCTGCAGGATTCTAAAATCAGCCAAGGGATTTATCTACGACATCGCAGAATGACACTCTCGCCGTATTTCTTCGTAACCCGTTAAAAAGAAAAACCTCTCCAAACCGATCGAAACTTGAAAACACACACAATTTTCAGCAAAAACTTCTCATTATAAAACAGCTCATTTACCAGTAAGAAAAAAACTAACTTAATCCACCTATGTGGTTGATGCCTTCCTCACTTTTTACCAACATTTGGTGATATGATGGGTTTGGACACAAATTCCATCTATGTGTCAATAAAAAAATTACACAAATGTCACTTAAGTGGTCAAAACTTGAAACTGAGCGTTGCCAGATCTTCAATGTTTTGGACTCATGGGAAAAACTCATTACCTAACCAACGATGAGTCGGATGATGGATCCGGACATAGTTTACATATATTTAAGTGAGTTCCGGCTTCAAAAATGTACATAAATAACACTTAAGTGGTCATAACATGAGACAGGGTTGCCAGATCTTCAATGTTTTGGACTCATTGGAAAGGTCTTTCGATTACTTAAACAACGATGGATCGGATGATGGATCCGGACATAGTTTACATACATTTAAGTGAGATCCGGCTTTAAGAAAGTACATAAATATCACTTAAGTGGTCATATCTCGAGACAGGGTTGCCAGATCTTCAATGTTTTGAACTCATTGGAAAGGTCTTTTGATTACCTAACTAACGATGAGTTGGATGATGGATCCGGACATAGTTTACATATATTTAAGTGAGTTCCGGCTTCAAAAATGTACATAAATATCACTTAAGTGGTCATAACATGAGACAGGGTTGCCAGATCTTCAATGTCTTGGACTCATTGGAAAGGTCTTTTGATTACCTAACCAACGATGGGTCGGATGATAGATCCGGACATAGTTTACATACATTTAAGTGAGATCCGGCTTCAAAAAAGTACATAAATATCACTTAAGTGGTCATAACCTGAGACAGGGTTACCAGATCTTCAATGTCTTGGACTCATTGGAAAGGTCTTTTGATTACCTAACCAACGATGGGTTGGATGATGGATCCGGACATAGTTTACATACATTTAAGTGAGATCCGGCTTCAGAAAAGTACATAAATATCACTTAAGTGGTCATAACCTGAGACAGGGTTGCCAGATCTTCAATGTCTTGGACTCATTGGAAAGGTCTTTTGATTACCTAACCAACGATGGGTTGGATGATAGATCCGGACATAGTTTTCATATAGATAAGTGAGATCCGGCATCAAAATTCCAGCACCTGATTCGCAACTCTGACACTTTTTTATACGTAACTTTTGAACTACTTATCGGATCTTCAAACAATTCAATAGTGCACTATGGGGCACCAAAACGAATCGAATGCAACTTGTTTGACTCAAATCGGATCAGCCAGTGCCGAGAAAACTTGGCAAGAATTTTGAGCACCAAAGTGAATACGCACACACATACACACACACACACAGACATTTGTTCAGTTTTCGATTCTGAGTCGATAGGTATACATGAATATAGGTCTACGAGCTGTTTTTCAAAAGTTCATTTTTCGAGCAGGATTATAGCCTTACCTCAGTGAGGAAGGCAAAATGGTGCTTGTGCTTGAACAGCCTCCTACTTTGTAGATGTAAATAAAGTGGGATCATTCGAAAATCACGTTACGCATTGTTTCTATTCAACACCCAGATAAGTACGATTCAGAATAAATGGCCGATTTGTCAACGAGGGGGGGGGGGAGAGATTTTAAAAAAAGTGTCCACGTGTTTTATGGATGGGATGGATAGCCCCAAAGGCTATTAAATCACTTTTGACACCAAATTTCCTAATCATAACCTTTTCTTCCAACAGTTTTGACAAAGAACTTTGTCCTAAGGTTTCTATACGTGGTATCAATCCAAAATTTTCGCGAAGCGAAAACGTTACGTGACAAATTCCCCTCTCGGCAAATTTCCCCTCTTTTTGGTGCACGCTGGTTAGATGAACGAACGTTTCCCAATCAGTCAATCGAGAGACGTGAGATTGATGTATCTAAAATCACCCCCACTCCACCTCATAATTTTCGGATCGTCGACGAGCCAACAAAACTCGGCTCGGTCGGTCCCGAAAATTCATTCTATTGCTGGACGTCGACGAGAACACATCAGAAGCAGATGGCCTGGTGGCCCGGTAGCAGACGGCCTGGAGTTCCGGGAGCAGAAGGTTTGGAGGCAAGGACCAGCTAAGACATGACAGTCGCGGGAGTCGATCATTGGAACTGGCCACCACCTGGACTGGAGTGGCCGGAGGCCCCGCGGATGTTCTGATGGGGGGACATTTTCCGGACCGTAAGAGTTGGGGCAATATGGGTATCAAACTTTATGGTTTTTGATACCGGACATGAAATTTGACATTTCGGCAGTAGTGGCCACAATCCGGAGTGGCCGGAGGCCCCACGGATGTTCCGATGAGGGGACATTTGCCGGACCGTAAGGGTTGGGGCAATATGGGTATCAAACTTTATGGTTTTTGATACCGGACATGAAATTTGACATATTGGCATTAGTGGCCACAATCCGGAGTGGCCGGAGGCCCCGCGGATGTTCCGATGGGGGGACATTTGCCGGACCGTAAGAGTTGGGCCAATATGGGTATCAAACTTTATGGTTTTTGATACTGGACATGAAATTTGGCATTTCGGCAGTAGCGGCCACAATCCGGAGTGACGGAGGCCCCGCGGATGTTCCGATGGGGGGACATTTGCCGGACCGTAAGAGTTGGGCCAATATAGGTATCAAACTTTATGGTTTTTGATACTGGACATGAAATTTGGCATTTCGGCAGTAGCGGCCACAATCCGGAGAAGCCGGAGGCCCCGCGGATGTTCCGATGGGGGATCATTTGCTGGACCGTAAGGGTTGGAATTTTGGGTATCAAACTTTATGATTTTTGATACCGGACATGAAATTTGACATATTGGCATTAGTGACCACAATCCGGAGTGGCCGAAGGCCCCGCGGATGTTCCGATGGGGGGACATTTGCCAAACCGTAAGAGTTGGGCCAATATGGGTATCAAACTTTATGGTTTTTGATACTGGACATGAAATTTGGCATTATGGCAGTAGTGGCCACAATCTGGAGTGGCCGGAGGCCCCGCGGATGTTCCGATGGGGGGACATTTGCTGGACCGTAAGAGTTGGGGGAATTTGGGTATCAAACTTTATGGTTTTTGATACCGGACATGAAATTTGACATTTTGGCAGTAATGGCCACAATCCGGAGTGGCCGGAGGCCCCGCGGATGTTCCGATGGGGGGACATTTGCCGAGCCGTAAGAGTTGGGGCAATATGGGTATCAAACTTTATGGTTTTTGATACTGGACATGAAATTTGACATTTCGGCAGTAGTGGCCACAATCCGGAGTGGCCAGAGGCCCCGCGGATGTTCCGATGTTGGGACATTTGCCGAAACGTAAGAGTTGGGGCAATATGGGTATCAAACTTTATGGTTTTTGATACTGAACATAAAAAGTTGAATTTGGCCATTATCTGAAATTAAGCAGTTAAAATATATTGCTTATTAGGCAGGAAGTAATAAATAGATTACTGCGATGCACATTGTTTTGTGCCACTGCGAAAATCTGTTTCTGGAAATTTAGAATAACTATCTCGTAATCATTAAAAGCCCTGTAAAGGGTAGTTTTTAATGTCTGCTGTTCAAATATCCTTTACTGCCGCCGATTGCTTGCCTTGCAAAAACATTGCCGCATATTGGTAACTTTCGAGTTGTGAAGGAAAGTAAATTGATTTCACTTCGATTTCTATTTCAGCTCCACTTGCAATTTCCGTCCCCTTAGTTCAATAGGACGATTATTATAAGGGGGGAACTTGGACCGGACATTCTAATCGAAAATTTCAACATTCATCTTGCAAAGTTCTTTGTCATACTGGTCATGTGTAACATAACCACCTGCACCTTTTTTAAGCAAGTACTTATTCGGCTGATAACAAATGGAAAGAAAGAGTCGTAGTTGTAGTCATTGTGAATGCGGGAATGAGAGAGAAGAAGAGAATCTCAAACGAGAAAGAGACCTGCAAAAAAGTTCGGTGAGAATTAATATATAATATATAGCGGAATTAAAAAGAACAACTTTGGAACAACTAGTCTCTTTGAATTCACAGAGAATTAAAAGTTTGATATTTTTGCATTCATGGTCACGAGAAATCGAAAAATGGTACTTAGATTCGTGTTTCGGAACCGACATAATTTCTTAGAGCACCAATTCGACGTCGTCGTGCTATTTTGTCGCACCCGCCATTTTGACGTTCCGAGAAAAACGCGTTTTTATGTTTGACCTTGAATAAACAAAAACGAGAGCACGCAATGTAAACAATAAAAAACACGTTTTGTTTGGTTGACCATACTGTGTATTGCCCCTAAGTTTAGTTGTATTTGGTTGCCGGAGTCCCGAGTTATAATTACAAATGTTTACGGTAGTCTCACTTGTACGTGCGTCAAACGCGTTCTGACCTGAAATCCCTTTGGCCTTTTGTCGCACTTACATCATCGAATTTTGGGGATCTGTGAAGGTCAAAAGATGTGGCATTGTGAGATGCACAAAATGGCGTTCTTAACTCAATTTGGCCCAAAATGCACGTACGACAAGTTAGCACGACGGCGACGAATTGAAGGAATAACATAGCATAGGCGGAAGCCCAAATATGAGTTTTATATTTTATCCATCTTTAACCAATTTTGCAAATGTGCGCAAAACCTACAACTTGGCACGATGGTAAATTGAATGCTTTTTTTTTTTGCTCTCTTTATGCATACAGAAAGGGGAAAAGATGGTTATTCAATTTCCGACTTAAGAGTCAATATGTGCCGAAACGTTCAAGAATATCCTCCATGCTTTGCGGAAAGGGTTTATGCCAAAACTACGTAACCATAGCTTTCTCCGAGCTTGCTCAGAATTCAAACAAACCAAACGTATGAAGATACGAGATGAGATACGTAATTTCTGAACAAACCAAAAACTGTATCCAGTTTCGATACCCGACCTATAAAGCCGGAACCGGAAACCCAAACAAGAGATACAATCACATTATGCTCACTCTGAAAACAAGGAAATTCTTCGCAAAACAAACCAGCGCAACATCTGAGTCGAGTTTGTCCGGAGTTTTCTTTTTCTTTCTTGTGTTTTCACTGGCACAATCCCATTTTGCGGGTGAAAAATCAATTTTCATACCGCATTTCATCTGGCAGGCGATAACAAAAAAAATCAAACGACGGACGGTGAATTTTAATCAAAAAACCGCGTCACAGCCCCCATCACTCCCGTCACGCCGTTGCGTTTTACGTTTCGACACGAGATTCAGGTAGCGCAAGTTCGTTAATTAACGGTGCCTGGCTGGCAGCTGCTGTACGCGGAATAAATTGATACGCTCAAATAAATTTGCGCGATTTATGTGCACGCTCACTGCAAGATATTGGACACATTTTTAAGTGATATTTGGTGTGACGCTGTTTTATGCCGTTCTATGCAACAATGTCCCACGTTTGAAAACATTCAACTCGTCGTATTCATGATGACTCGCCCCGTGTGCATTTTGGGTAAAATTGAGCTAAAAACGTTATTTTGTGCAGTACCTTTTGTTTTTTAAAGATCCCCAAAATTCGATTTCATCCCTGAAATATTCAACAAAGCCGTCCAAAGTGGTAACTCTTCATAATAAAGTAGTGTGACAACTGTACAGTAGGATTTTAGTCAGAGGACTTTTTATCACATGTAAATGCCCAACTACTGCACAAACATTAAATGTTTGTTTTTTATTTGAAGCTCTGGAATCCGGCAACCAACTTCAACAAAACTTCGGGACAATGCACAGAATGGTTAGCCAAACAAAACATGTTTGTTTTTGTTTACATTACGTGCTCTTGGTTTAGGTTATTCAAGGTCAATAACGAAAACTTAAGAGCGAGTCCACGAGCAAAGCGTACCCGTCTCGCATCGACCTCACCAATCTGCCTGAATTTTTCAGGGGTTGTTTGTACATATAAAACTAGCATCCGGCCAAAATATGAGCACTCTAGGTCAACGGGAAGTGGGGCAAATCGGGACACAAAGTTTGATGGTTCAAAAACGTCAAAAATGTTTAAAAGGCTATAATTTAGGCAAAATTAATTTAATTTAAAATTTCAAAATGCATCTGAAAGGGCTGGAAAAATGCAACAAAATGCAGGGAGAAGCATCTCAACTGGTAAAATCTAAAGGGAGTTATTGGCATTTTAGTGAAAAAATAGCATAATTTTCAAATTCAAATAAAAAAGTGTTCCATCCAGATATCAACTCGGTTCGACCTGCAGCTTGTAGGGGACATCTGGGACTACCATCTGAGACTGAGAACGCTTTGGGTATGGCAGTTTAACATATTAAAGAGACACTTTTACTTTTAGTGAATTTTTTGATTGTAAATTTTTGCTCGGGGGACCCCTTAGATCCCATTTTCTAGTGATAATTTTTTCGTGTTCCTGAGACAATTTCACAATAGAAACATGCACAAAAATGTTTATTTTCATCCATTTTAAAAGTTAAAATATAATCTTCGATTCACATCTAATGAAAATCAAGTTCGTTTCCATGGATACTAGATGTCACCAGAAAAAGGCAGCTTCTTATTTTTTTAACTTTAATTTTTTGAAGGGTTAGGCAGATTGGTGAGGACCAAACGACGTCCCATACAAAGGGGTATGCCCTGTTCGTGAACTCGCTCTTAAGTATTCCTCGGAACTTCAAAAAGCGACGTGCGACAAGATAGCACGATCACGTCAAACTGAGAAAAACGCGGTTGAGACTTTTACACATTGTTGCTGAATTTATACAAATAAATGTCCAAGGTTTACAGTTTTGCCCTGTATGTCCCTATACTCCAGATTTATTTTTAGGGACCTACATAGGGAAATGAAATGTTCTGGGAGAAATTTCAAACACCCAAAGTCATTTAAATATAAGGTTGAAAAACTTGTAGTTTTTTTTTTTTTTTTGGTGCTGCAACTTTTTTGTACCGAACAAGCACAAACATAACAAAAACTACCAGATTATTTTCAACGACAGTTTTACAATACTTGTGATTGTTATAAGTCTCATTTTTTTGCCAAAATAATTTTAAATTGATTCCAACCTTGCTCTTGCATGATCTTGTTGCTCGACTGGAACCCCGATTTGACAGTTCGATTGGAACCCTGAGAGTGACATTTCGCCTCTCCGTATAGGCTCTCTATTTATTTTGCTTCGCTGTTATAGTTTTTGCACGCAAATAATATTATAAGCAAGTTTTTTGGAATATCAACTAAAAATAGACTATTTAGTGGCAATCAGTCATGATTGACCAAAACAAAATTAGACAATTATGCGGGCAGTATACGAAAGGGTAGAATAAAACCCCTCCGCAAAATCGGCAGATTATTTTGCGAAAAAATTTGTTTCCACCGTTTAAAGAAAATCACTTTGAGACTTAGCCAATTCTAGCAATGCAGACACCAAAATAAACGGCTTAAGTGCTTTTTTTTCATCAGCTTTTTGTCTTGAGAAATTCATCAGGCATAGCTGTGCACAATAATCAGCTTTATCAATGTTAAAACATAATAAAAAAACGTGATTCTGAATCAACTAAATTGAGCAGCTCAATCCGTTTATCTCACATGTCCAAAGAATTTTCAAATTTATCTTGATTAACATCTAAATTGCAAATCTGGTGATTTCCCCAGAGTTCAAGAAAAAAAACCCAAATCTGAAAATTACACCATTTGCAAGCATTGTACTCTCGAGCATCATCAACTTGGGGGCGTTATCATTTGGATGGGTGAACGAAAGAAAAGATGCAATGAGTTAGGTAAATATGAAATTTCCTAATTATTTTATAACTTCAAAAGTCAAATATGGAACAAGAAAAAGTCAGATGTACAGTCCCAGATTACGAATTCTGTGAAATTTACTAAAACACTCACTCTCTAATACATGAATCGGATAAATATCAATAGTCTCTCAGAGTTCCGCCCACCTGGACACAAAGATCAAGTAAGCGGAAATATCTCTGAACACTCAAGGGTTATTCAGCTGCGAAGAAAAGAAATAGAAGGAAATGCATGTATTTCCAGCGAGCACCTTATGAAAAGGATTTTCACCTGAAATTGTCGCCAAATATTAGTGCTTTTCCCCTAATCCTTCGGAAGCGAACAGCAATCTTACCGTTTCGTCATCACAGTCGAGTACATGAGGCAGGGCGCGGCCAGGACGCAGCTGAGGGCCCAGATGATGAGCAGGAAGAGGCGCGCCTTCTTCCGGGACGTCCGATGCCGCAGTGGGTGCACGATGGCAATATAACTGCAAAGAAAAGAGAGCAACACAAACCAAGATTATGAAAAATGTGACTACCTCCATTCAGGCTTGATGCGAGGCAGCCGACGACCTAAATTTCTCACAAAACGACAAAAGGATTATTGTTATTTTCTTCGAATAAAAGGTAGGTACTCGGTGGAAAATGCAGCATCTCTTGATGCTACCGGACTTGACAGGAAAACCTCTTCTTCCTGATGGCACATTCGCTAGGTTGTTCTCTCCTCTGGCTTGTTTATTGCTATACAGCTGGAACAATTCGTCAGAAAAGTTGCTGCCTTTGTGAAGGGAAAAAAACACCCAATGGATGAACGTTGAGCAAAACGACGAACAACGTTTGTCTTTTGGAAATAGCTTGGCGGGACAGCTAAAGACGAAATTTGTCAAATGACGTCCAATGAATGTTTTATAGAGAAGAGAAAATTTGCTCCTTTCGTTCTGCGTCTTGAGATGCACAGCTGCTGGTTGGTTAGTTATTCGGAGAAACTTCCAGGAATGAAATTGACGTTTGTGGAAATTATGTTTGAGGTTTTTACGGCACAAGCATCGAAACCAATTTGATCGCCCGAAGGAAATCAATTCTTGTCGGGGATGTGTTTCGTTTATTGGACTGAAGAGAAAATAAAAACAAATTGTAATTTCGCTATAATTCTTTTTTTGCGTTATGCAATTCGTTCTTTTGTTCTTTTGTTCTTTTGTTCTTTTGTTCTTTTGTTCTTTTGTTCTTTTGTTCTTTTGTTCTTTTGTTCTTTTGTTCTTTTGTTCTTTTGTTCTTTTGTTCTTTTGTTCTTTTGTTCTTTTGTTCTTTTGTTCTTTTGTTCTTTTGTTCTTTTGTTCTTTTGTTCTTTTGTTCTTTTGTTCTTTTGTTCTTTTGTTCTTTTGTTCTTTTGTTCTTTTGTTCTTTTGTTCTTTTGTTCTTTTGTTCTTTTGTTCTTTTGTTCTTTTGTTCTTTTGTTCTTTTGTTCTTTTGTTCTTTTGTTCTTTTGTTCTTTTGTTCTTTTGTTCTTTTGTTCTTTTGTTCTTTTGTTCTTTTGTTCTTTTGTTCTTTTGTTCTTTTGTTCTTTTGTTCTTTTGTTCTTTTGTTCTTTTGTTCTTTTGTTCTTTTGTTCTTTTGTTCTTTTGTTCTTTTGTTCTTTTGTTCTTTTGTTCTTTTGTTCTTTTGTTCTTTTGTTCTTTTGTTCTTTTGTTCTTTTGTTCTTTTGTTCTTTTGTTCTTTTGTTCTTTTGTTCTTTTGTTCTTTTGTTCTTTTGTTCTTTTGTTCTTTTGTTCTTTTGTTCTTTTGTTCTTTTGTTCTTTTGTTCTTTTGTTCTTTTGTTCTTTTGTTCTTTTGTTCTTTTGTTCTTTTGTTCTTTTGTTCTTTTGTTCTTTTGTTCTTTTGTTCTTTTGTTCTTTTGTTCTTTTGTTCTTTTGTTCTTTTGTTCTTTTGTTCTTTTGTTCTTTTGTTCTTTTGTTCTTTTGTTCTTTTGTTCTTTTGTTCTTTTGTTCTTTTGTTCTTTTGTTCTTTTGTTCTTTTGTTCTTTTGTTCTTTTGTTCTTTTGTTCTTTTGTTCTTTTGTTCTTTTGTTCTTTTGTTCTTTTGTTCTTTTGTTCTTTTGTTCTTTTGTTCTTTTGTTCTTTTGTTCTTTTGTTCTTTTGTTCTTTTGTTCTTTTGTTCTTTTGTTCTTTTGTTCTTTTGTTCTTTTGTTCTTTTACTCTATGAAAAAAGCTGACTCATTACAATCTTAAAGTTCAACCACAAACTCATTTTCAAGGTTGCAGACCGACAAAACTGTGCACAAAATTTGCCATTGACCCCGTGCTACAAGCCCACGAGGCAGAAGCAAAGTTGTTACGTGAAAGTTTTTATCTCACTCTGAGAACACCCACACAGACACAGTGCCGAAAAAAACTGAACCAACCGAAAACAGAACGATTAAACATCGTATAAATAAATCACAAGTTCAAACGGTGCCCATGCTGAGTGTCGAGTTCATGTTGCGGTTTTTCTACTTGAAAAAAAAAATGCTTCCTGGTATAGAAAGATTCAACCTAGGGGTGTTCTTTAACTTACTTGGAGAGTGCTATAAAATTGCTAACAGCCATTATAGCAAATGTGACATTTGTGAGTTTTAATGAATTTGTAGAAATTTATCTCTTGCTGGTTAGAACGCATTTCACGCACAATTTCACTCTGAGTACTTTTAATTGGACAAAAGTTTGTGCAGGTCATTATCACTGATGGCTGCGGTTTCGGCCGGTCCGCTCGAGGATAAGGCAGTGACCTCTTTCTCTGCTCTACGGCCAAAACGCATGACGCAACTGATAATGGCCATGGCCTGGGATAACACGACCCGGCTCGAACGTTATGACTTTGCTATAAAAAGTGCCCGCAGGTCATCCACAAACCGTTAGTTCTCGTTGAACCGTGTCAGTGTCCAAGTGTCCGTGAATTTTCCCTACTGCCCCATCATGATACACAAAAAGAACCTGCTGCTGCTGTACGACCGTCCCCGGGAGCCCATCTTCATGGGCAAGGGCAAAGCTATCTTTGACGTTCCGGACAACTACCTCACAGACCGGTACCGCCCGATCGGTCCGGAGATCCAGAACCGGTTCGGCGATCAGGCCGAAGAGCGCATCCCCGTTCGGAGCATTGCCCTGCCAGATCTGCGCATCCCGATGTCCTTGGGTCGGCAGGAACAATTTTCGCTGTTTATTCCACGTCACCGAAAGATTGCCGCCCGGCTGATCGATATCTTCATGGGTAAGCACCGTCTAATACGGGCTCAATAGTGCCTAATTTTCTACTTCCGCAAGATTGCTTCCGAGAAAGTCCCGGCATTTCTTCGTAGTCTTTGAAGCTTCATTAATGAGGACCACGCAGCAATAAATTATAAACAGCTCAATTTTGGTCTGAGATTGGGGAGGGGAGGATGTTCCGTTTTCATGGAAATCTCCTTTTTCAAAAGATGAGCATCGACTTTTGGTGGGGGAGTTTCCATCGCAACAATCGTGGTGCCCTTTTACGGCGCGGTTCGGCGAGAGTGATTTCAATAGCAATCCAATTTGCGAAACGGGCTGGTCATTAGAAATAACAAGTTGCTGTTGACACCACCAGCAGGGGAGGTACTGAGTTAAAAGAAGAATACAATGTAACATTTTGGACATACAATATTCGATCCACTCTCATTATGTCCTGTTTCCTGATAAATAATAAAAGCATGATTTTGTTTTGTCAAACAACTAGAATTTTCTATATCAACATTTTTTTCTTTCAAATTCACGTTTAACGTTCAACGACTAATAGACTAATATGTTACATTTTCCAACGATAGTACGTGATAAAATACAAATATCGTTCCGAAAGCAATCTTTTCTCTTAAATGCTTAAATGCATTTTTATTTTTATTTTAATACACTGTTTTCTTTCAAATGTTGAAGCCATGGCTGGTAGTTTCAATTTTTAAACTTTTAATAGTAGTTTATGCAACAAGTTGCAAAAAGAGGATTTTTTCAGCACGAGTCGTACATTTATCCAACGAGGTTCACCGAGTTGGATAAATACGAAGAGTGCTGAAAAAATCAAGTTTTGCAACGAGTTCCATACAACATTTTTTGCAATTCCAAAAAACACACACTGAATGAAATTTTATGTCAAATTTTCATATATTTTGTCAATAAATCGTTTAAATCAAAAAAATGTTGAAAAGTGTTACTCTTCGAAACAAGTGCTGAAAAGTTCATTTTTTCAGCACCCATTTGAGTGCTGAAAAGTAACACTTTTCAGCATTTATTTTGAAAAGTGTTGCTATTCGATTCTGTTATTTTTGGTACAGAAAAGTAGGCTATTTCGTCGTTCAAGAATAACAGGAAAAGTAAGTAGTTTCACGACGGAATTGCAAAAATTAAATTAGAAGTTGAGCTTGCCAAGCAAAACCCTCAATTTGAACGAACTCAATTTTAACAAACTCTGATTTGACACTATATCATTAAACCCGGGACTTAAGAAATGTTCAATGTTGTTGTTCTACAAAGATAGCAAAAGCCTGCATAATTATTTTTCCTTTTCTCACTGCCCTCTAATAGTTTTCTTGCGAAGCTTTTCCTACAGTTCACAGGAATAAAAATGACGCTTTCACTCCAAACACTACCGCTGGAAAGATATGGCCGACTTCCTGAAAGTTTGCTTTGTACTTATTGAATTCAATTTCTCTTGCCGGTCAATTTCATAAAATAACAGTAATTTAATATTTTGATGTTTTTCATTTTGAAACAAATTGCATTCTGCATAAGTGTTAAGCTTTCTATCCACAATTCCATGAAAAAAAAATCTGTGCCAATTTAGTTTGTTACCATTTCCTTCAGTATAAAGAAAAACATAGGTTTGATATAATTGGATTTTTTTTATTCTTAGTTTGCTATGCATTCAGGAAATCCCAAATCACACGTGAACAAAATAAAAAATGCTTGTGTTTGAATAAAATAATACATAAAAAACACATTTTGACGAATTTTATTCTTTTCAGTGAGTGATTTTAAATAGTAACAGTAAATTGAGCTTCGGCTTACACAGAACATCTATTTTTTACTCAAAAAAAAATCAAACCATCCACATTAACGACCCCCGGGTCTTTTGTGGTCTCTATTGCAAGTTTCTGCTCGAACCTAGGAGTCCGAAGGCTTGAATGGGGAGAGCACCCAAACCTCTTTTACTCCAAGGAACCTTCCACCCCAGTGTTTGAACTGACGACCTTTGGATTGTGAGTCCAACCGCCGCCAGCGATTCCACCGGAGTAGGCTTGGTTTGGTGTGTGTTTGTACTTATGGCATGGAGATGGCTCCTACATCTGGAATGACTTAACAGCCTAACAACAACCAAGGCTGGGACCGACATTTTACTTCCTCATCCGATGGAAGGTTGCAGCAGATGGGAATCGAACCCAGAATCATCCGCTTACAAAGCGGACAGCGTAACCATTCGGCCACGCACTGCCTATTTTTTACTCACAGTTTGTTAACTTGGTTACGTTTTCATTTCTTTTGAAATTTGCTTCCAGTTACGTGATCAGATTTTTTATTCCACCCAAATTCCTAACCTGCAAAGTTCAACTGCGGGCCATCGTGTAAGATTAATCTTTGAAGCAAAATTCCGCCCTGTTGTGCAAACAGACCCAAATGCCAGTCATAAGTAATCCTCTCAAAAGACTTTCTCGAACCAATCCATCCGCTGCACAGGTAAATATACACCTCTCTAACGTTAAGGAAATTGGTTATGGTCTCGTTTCAACAAAATTCCAACATTTCAAAAAGCTAGCTGTATACTAGCGTCAAAAAAAACTATATACTAGCGTGGTTCACGGATATATGAAAACGACAAAAGTGTTCAATTTCGTTTGCATCAATCGGAATTTTAAAGCACTATGACCCCAGAAGCGAGCCGGAAAATTTGAGCTCATTTGGATAAGGTCCAGTTTTGATTTGAAGTTAGTGTGGAACATTAATCAAACCCCTGTCAAATTTTCCTATTCTAAGGTTTCTTAAAGGTTTTGATCCGGAAAACAACTATGTGGAACATTGCAAAGTGCTAGGAATTGCTCAGGAAAAGATACAGGATGTTTTTTGAAGTTTACTTTTTTCGGCCAAATTTCAAAATATCTGGAGTTTTTTTTTTTTTTTAAATGTCCAATAAACCAAATTTCCAGTTTTTGGTTCAGGCAAAAACTTAAAATTTGGTTTATTGGACACTTTCAAAAAATATTCCAGATATGCTCAAAAAATTAACCTGTTTCTTTTCGGGATCAATGTTCTACAATTTTTTTCCCGGATCAAAACCTATAAGAAAACTATTACATGATAAAATTTTATCGGGTTGAGGAAAACTTTCAAGAAGAAAAGTTAAAAAGTGAGAAATAAATCTATTAAATTTATTGAAATTCCATTCTAACTTCAGATCTAAACTGGAGCAACTAAACCTTAACCAAATCAGCTCAAATTTTCAGGGTAGCTTTTAGGGTCATAGTACTTCAAAATTCCGGTTGATGCAAACGAAATTGAACACTTTTGTCTTTTTTCATATATCCGTGAACCACGCTACTGTATACCTACTAGTGCAGCAAAGCTTATCCGATGTTGGATTTGTCTGCTCTGAAAAGTGCATTCCAGAACTGAAGCCGTGCGTTACCCGGTTCTTCTTCATTTTTTTTATCAACCTTGCAAAGTTCTACACAAATATCTGCAAGTAGATATTGCACGTGATTCTGCGTCGTACTCTGATGATGTTTTGGTAGAGATATTTTTTTTATCTCTCGTCAACTTTTGAGGATGCAAACTTGTTTGAGTTTCATCCACTTTCGCCAATTTTTTGGCAACTTTTTACTCGATGTTCACCCACGTCAGGGCAATACTGGAAAGGTGCATAGCTGAAATTTTGCATAATGTAGATTCCTCGTATGTTTCAATTTTGGGTAATCATAAATCGGACATATTTCATTCCCATATTGTGCGTATTCCCGAAAAAGCCACGCGGCATACCAGCCTTGAAACGACGCGCCGCACTTTCGGCAAATGCGCGCTGTCAAATCCTATACTGCGCGTTTTGTTTTTGTTGATCTTCTTCTTCAAATTGCATGGCAATGTTGCCGGGTATGTTTTTAATGCACCAAAAGTGGAGAAAATCGTTGACAACAGTGTCTGAGGCACATTCTGAAATGCCACGCGGCGTGTACCTTCGAGAGAAACGGACAATATTAACCCATCCGAGTGGAAAACAGTCCTCACCCATCCAAGTTGATAACCGTCCTCATACTGTGAGTTAAAAATTACAGTTACCAGATTAAAAGAAAAAAGCTCGCGATCGGAGAAGGTTTGCCCATCCAAAATCAAAACAAAATTGTCAATGTTGAGAGCGGAGCCCAAGATTTTGAGTCAGTACGAGTAGTAAAAAAAGTCTTACATAGACGCAGTCGTGCTATTTTGTCGCACTCGTCATCTCGACGTACCGAGAAAAACGCGTTTAATGTTTGACCTTGAATTAAAACAATCACGTTTTGTTTGGCTGACCGTTCTGAGCATTGTCCCAAAGTTGAATTTGGTTGCCGAAGTCCCGAGTAAGGATTGTCGCACTCAGGGGAGTGTGGGGAGACTTGATCCCCTTTTTTTGTATCGCACATAACTCTGTCAATTTCTCGCAAAACTACGATCTTTTTGCATGAATTGAAAGCTTAAACATTCAACTATGTTTGGCTGATAAGGGTATTTCATTACAAAAACTGTTCGAATCATGCCAAGCGTTTTAAAAAAATATTTTAAACCGGTATTTTCAAAATGTTGGGGGTAATTTGATCCCCCTTTCAACATTTTGAAGAAATCTTAAGGAAAATGTTTTTTATTCATCCAAACTTTTAATTTTCTATAAGTTACAGCAATTTTACATTAAACCTGTACGTTTGTGTTCAAAATATAACAAGTTTAGCAGGCAAAAAATTTAAAAACCTCAAATTTTCTTTTTTGGACCAAAATTGAGCATGTTTACAAAAGCTGGTAATTTTTGTTTACAAAACTTTTGAAAAATGGTTCAAACTGCAGGAAGTTATGCACAACTATACTAAAGGAAACTATGTACGAAAACCCAGCTAATTACTTGATCTTGAGGCTGATTCCAGTGACTGTAAAAATGCACGGATCAAGTCTCCCTAAACGCACTTTTTTAAACAATTGATTGTAAAAATAGTATGACGATAACTTTAACGTCAAATACGTAAGGGTTTTTTAGTTGATATGTTTATCAAACAATTCATGTATAAACAATATTTTTTGAATAGTTTTTGAGTGTTTTCTATTCTTATCAAAACAAAGAAAAAAGATCTCTTGGAAGTCTTCCCAGTCACGGCGTTCTCATAGGATTCTTACAGAAATCTAGCAGAGCGAAAATATTCTTACAAGAACGGTGCCATCATCCTGCCAGAACTTTGCTAGAATTCTCAAAGAATTCTAGCTCAAATGCAATAACCGGTTCTAGCAGGAGCTGGCGAAATTAATCGGTTCTGTCAGAATCCTGCTAGAATTTTACTAGAACTGTTCTGACAGGCCTCCTGTTAGAATTCAGTAAGAATTTTGCTAGAATGAGTTGGAAAAAATCTGCTAGAATCCTGCTAGAATTTTGCCAGAATTATTGATCTGGGAAAAAAGTTAATAAATTTTGAGTTACTTTTTATTTAATCAACACAATTTTTATTCTCGCTTTACAAAATTATTACACAGTGAAAATCAGATGCAATGCGATGAGTCTTCCTTGGATAAATATTCACTACTGGCTTCGGTCAGTTCCGAGCGTTCCGAGTGCGTGGCCATTCATCATCCGGAGAATCGACCAACATATACGCATGCGATGCTTGCGACCGAGCTTACGACATAATCGCGAACGACGGCATTTCTGTATGTATTCATATTCAACGGAGAATTCACGGATTTCAGCCATCTTTGAAGATCTCTGCAAAAACAAAGAAAAGAACATAAGATTTAACGGAATTGTCTGTTGAATCCTATGAAGATTTGTACGGCTTGCCAAAACAGAATCATGTGACTTTTTCTTTATTTTTTTTTTTAATTTTGTGTGCACCGACTTACCAGATTCACGAAACACCTTTCCTCTTGTCAATTCTTAAAAAAAAGAAAGATCGTCGGAAAACATGCGGTTTTGGCGAAAATCTTGTTCGCCACCAACCGGATGGCGAAAA
Organism: Culex quinquefasciatus; assembly: GCF_015732765.1. NCBI lineage: Eukaryota > Metazoa > Arthropoda > Insecta > Diptera > Culicidae > Culex > Culex quinquefasciatus. The sequence goes on along the minus strand of NC_051861.1, from coordinate 25,901,352 downwards.
AATGTTCTGTCAGAACATTCCAGTAAAGTTCTAGCAGAATTCTTACAGATTTCGCCCTGCTAGAACATTCTAATACATTTCTAACAAAATTATGACAGACCTGCTAGAATCATTCTAGCAGGATTCTAGCAGAACCATTTCTGCCAGAAAATCTCGTGACCGGGTTGGAGCACTTTTTAGAAAAATGTGTGTAACTCTATCTAAACATTTTTAATTTTTTTTTCTTTGTTTTCTACAATGAGTTTTAGCCAATTTCGCCCAACTTTCTAGAACAAAGCTAATTGTTTTACCCACATGCTGACGAGATACAGGCTTGGGATCAAGTGTCCCCGGGGATCAAGTCTCCCCACTCTCCCCTACATCAATTTTCAGGGTGGTGTGTCAAGATAGCACGACAGGATTTAAATTTCTTTCATATGAAAAGTGAAAACAATGCAGTATTTTTGGTTTTATTGAATATTTCAGGATTTAAATTGAATTTGTGAGATCTGTGACGATCAAAAGTTGAAGTATTTTGACTGCTTTTTAGACTTTTTATCTTACTTGCCGTTGGCTGAATTTGATAATCCTCTAATATCCTATTCCAACTGCAACGAAAAGAAACCCCTGACAGGCAGCTCATATTTCACGCAATTTTCCACCGTCACTTTTGCCAAATCTCAGAGCGTGGAGCAATCAGCATCACGTCACACAAAATGGGTTTTCTGGGATCTAATAGTTCTAGTTCGCAAACAAGCTCTGGATAAAGTTGGATCGCGACACGTGGAAATCTGGAGCAACATTTAAAAAATGCGGATAAGCATTTTTAAAGCCAGAACTATTTTTTTAAGCAGTAACTGGGAATTTACAAAATTGTTCTGGCTGTCAAAATGCTCATGCGCTTTTTTCAAATGTTTCTCCCGAAATGTGACTTCATCGGAACGAGCCCGAATTGCGCCGCAAAAATTGTGCTGACACGTGGAAGTAGCGAGGAAAATTTTATTTCCAACGACTGCACGAATCACACCAAATCGATGTGCTTCTTTTGAAAAACATAGGTATGGTTTCATGTTTTCCTGCGAGGAAGAAAAAATGATTGCAAATATCATATCGTTTTATTTTTACATTTAATGGGAAGCTTATTAAGGCCTTAAAGCCTAATGACGTCTTGAACTTATGTTACTTTATACATTAAAACTGGATGAGATAAGTTAATATGCAAATAAAGATGAAAAAAGATGCCATCACATCTAATTACAGCGTGAACCAATCAGCTTAATTTGGTGGTTAAGAATCCTCAGCCAGGTTCCGTGTTTATAACGAAGGCCTTATCAAGTTAAAAAAATATAGTTACGAAATGGTAATTACCGTCTTCAATACATAGAAAAAAATGGTAATATTCATCTGGAAATGGTGACAGATTTTGTGTCAAAAAAATTATTAATTTTACCTTAGAAAATGATGAATTTTCATCAGTTTTTGATGAATATTCTTCAGGTTCATATTTTACACATTTTTTATGTAATATTACTCAAAAAAAGTGGTAATATGCAACCTACCAAATTTTCAACATTCAAAAATTCAACTTTTTTTTCTGTGTAGGTATGCGCAACATTGACGACCTGCAGAGCTGTGCCGTGTTTGCGCGGGACCGCATCAATCCGTACCTCTTCAACTATGCCCTGTCGGTGGCACTGCTGCACCGTCGGGACACCAAGAACCTGGACATACCGTCGATCGTGGAGGTCTTCCCGGACAAGTACATTGACTCGAAGGTGTTTGAGCAGGTCCGCGAGGAAGCCACCGTTGTGCCCGAAGGTATGCGAATGCCGATCGTCATCCCGAAGGATTTTACGGCGTCGGACCTGGATGAGGAGCACCGGCTGTGGTACTTCCGGGAGGATATCGGCGTAAATCTGCACCACTGGCACTGGCATCTGGTGTATCCGTTCGATGCCTCGAACCGAGCCATCGTGGACAAGGACCGTCGCGGAGAACTGTTTTACTACATGCACTCGCAGCTGATCGCGCGCTACAACTTCGAACGGCTGTGCAACCGACTTCAGCGCGTGAAGCGATTGAACAACCTCCGTGAACCCATCGCCGAGGGCTACTTCCCCAAGCTGGACTCGCTGGTCGCCAGCAGAACTTGGCCCGGTCGTGTGGACAATGCCGTCATCAAGGATCTGAACCGTGAGCTGGACCAAATCAAGCAAGACGTGGCCGACGTAGAGCGTTGGATTGACCGTATCTACGAGGCCGTCCACCAGGGCTTCGTCGTGGACGAGTCCGGCAATCGGATCTTCCTGGACGAGGAAAAGGGCATCGACGTCTTGGGCAACATCATCGAATCGTCGATTCTATCACCAAATCGCCAACTGTACGGAGACATGCACAACGCTGGCCACGTGTTCTTGTCGTACACGCACGATCCGGACCACCGCCACCTGGAGTCTTTCGGGGTGATGGGTGACGTGGCCACGGCCATGCGCGATCCAGTGTTCTACCGGTGGCACGCGTACATTGACGACATCTTCCAGGAGCACAAGATTAAGCTGGCGCCGTACAGCAAGCAACAGGTACGACGTACGAATGTCATTATTGCGCCAACACATCCATTGATCGTCATTTCTTTACAGCTGACGTTCGAAGGAATTTCGGTGACGGGAATTGCCGTCAAGTCGGAAGGTGCTCCGGATAACGTGATGCACACATTCTGGCAGCAGTCGGATGTGGACCTGTCCCGCGGCATGGACTTTGTCCCGAGGGGAAACGTTTACGCCAGGTGAGTTTTGATTTGACTGGGATTAATGAGAAATTTATGCATCGCTGTCTGTTTGAGTGCATTTAATTATGAACGCAACCCCATAAATTGGTTGGACATGCAAAATACTTAATTACGTCCAGATTATTTACATACCAGGTAAAGGACTCAAAAGTCGTTAAGGATTAATCTACTTTTTTTACGTTGTACCTACTTGGGGCACGCTCATTTGATGCATAATTCTGCTTCAAAACTTTGCTATCTTTAACTAATTTCTTCGGTAGCGCATTTCAGTCTGATGGAAATGGAAATTAAACCTCACTACTAAGTTACAGTTGGATCGAATTATATCAAATACATGTATTACAGTTCCAAAGTAAAGGTGCTATAAATTGCCAATCAGTCGTGATGAATTGGCTTTCTGTGACATCACCTATAAATCCAATCAGCAGAAATATAATTATCGAAAACACCATGCGTAAAATTAACAACAAGAATTATGCGGCGTGGCCAAGCTGAAACATAATTCAACTGGACCATATTATTCAACTGATATTTTTTAAATTAGTTAAACTTTTTCCATTTCCTCTATATTATATATGCTAACAAAAAAAAGTTTATTTATATTTCAGGTGAAATTTTAGCAGTTAAAGGATACACGCTGATGAACCAATTAGTAGAAACACGTTAATTAGACCATGTCCACCAGCATCCCACATAACTGCTGTTTAATGACCAAGTTGATGCAAATTTACCACCACAAACTAGTGGCCACATGAAATAAATCAAATTCTAATTAATGCGGTGAGACAGTGTAACACCGAGGATGATTCATCCTACTGAGGCAAACATCCCGCTCTGGAACCGGAAATTAACCCCACGTGTACTGCCGTTCTACGCATAATTGTCCCATGTTCAAAAAAGTGCAACTGAGAAAAACGCGATTGAAATTTTTTTACCGATTTCTGTGTTTCTACGCATAATTGTCCCGTGGGTTCCTATTCGCCCTATGTGTCCCTAATCGCCCCAGTTAGCAGTTTATCACCCTTAATTGTGATTCTGTTGCTATAAAACAGATAAACAAGGCATAATGGTTAGTAAAACTAATGATTCCGTGTAAGAAAATACTTGGTGGGACAATTATGCGTAGAAGTACAACGATGGGACAAACAGACTTGGTGTTGTTTTCAATGAGTTTCCGAACAAAGTACCAGATTTTATGTGTTTTTCTTAAAGTACACATCAAACTAAACTTAAAAATGTCATAAAGTCAAAATCGTCCAAAACTGACATGGGACAATTATGCGTAGAACGGCAGTGTAGGTTTGCGAAAGTGGGTGAGAAACAGCCTAAATGGTTCCAGATGGCGCTGAACAGTGTAAATATCGAATGTTTTCCCAAATGTGTAGCAGAACCTGAAGCGTAAATGCAAATTTGATCTGGTTTTAGTAGCAACGCCGAACGGCTTGTTAAATTAATTATATAAGGACAATTGAACACTGGCATTGGGAACACGCATAGGGACAAACTCGGGGAATTAAGGCTTAACGCTTTTTTGTGCGTTCTGGAATGCTTGTTGTGCATTGGACAAATCGATTGGAGAGATGCCAATTTACAGAGCTGGCAAAACATCTGTTGCATTTGCTGGATGACCTTTTTTGTCGAGCGTGAGAGCAGAAAAAAGGGACCATGTCACGATCTGTTAGCAACAGATTATTCAAATTGGAGCCAATTGGGTATGCGGGGACAGAACCGATGGGATGGAAATCAAATTGTCAAAATCTACATTTCCAATTGAATTACAAGTTCTGCTGCACACTGTTGGCTTTAAGATCTGGCGGGGGATAAGCTCAAATGTTATATTGTTAAACAAGGACACCGTTTTAATGAATTGGACACCTTTTGAGGACCCGAAGTTGGAGTTGCACTTTACTGGAGATGGGTTATATTTAAATTCAATAGTCATTTCGAAATGCTTATTTCATTTCCTTCCCTCTACATTTACAAATCCATTGAAAAACAATTCAAATATGAACAGGTAGTTCGACAAATGTCAGTTCCCATATTAGAGTTATTTACAAGCAATGAATAGATTTAATTTTTTGGAATCGTCCACTTTACACTCGTTCAAAGTACGTGCTCAACGTTATGGAGTGCTGTACTAGCTATCCTAGAAGTCATAGGAACTTAATTGAAAAAGTTTTGTCCTCCCCCGTCCTAGTTTTCATCTACGGGAACGACAAACACCATAAAATTAATGAAAACTGTATTCCAACTTCAAGAATGCACTTCAAATGGAAATTTTCGCATCAATTTCCAATTATAGCACGCTCCGTTACCATACTTGACACCATTTCTCAACGATTGTTATATCTTTTCCCCTTCTCTGACAGGTTCACTCACCTTCAGCACGCTCCATTTATTTTCACCATTCAAATCGACAACGACTCCGACGCCCAACGAATGGGCTTCGTGCGCATCTTTATGGCGCCGAAGAACGACGAACGTGGCCAGCCGATGCTGTTCCGCGACCAGCGACTGTTTATGGTCAAAACGAACGTTTGATCTGACCTGAGTCCACCTGATTCGTTCCGGAGCGGCGTTCCAGAGGCTTCCCAACCGAGCTGTTCGTGATGGTATCCGACTACGAGGAGGATCGCGTCGTGCAGGATCTGGTCGGAACGTGCAACGATGCCGCGTCCTACTGTGGCGTGCGCGATCGACTCTACCCGGACAAGAAGGCGATGGGCTATCCGTTTGACCGGTTGGCACGCACCGGGGTGGACCGGCTGGCGACGTTCCTGACGCCAAACATGGCCGTCCAGGCGGTGAACGTCATCCATATCGACAAAACGGTTCAGCGGACCTAGGATTTTGGAGATGTCCTATTTCAAAATTTTATAACAAATCTTTCGGAAAATGATTTTTATGGCACATTGTTATTCTATATTCAAGCAAATATATCAAATTTATATTCAACTATGCAATTAGATATGGGTCATTCCATCTGAAGCGGAATAGCATTTGAAAATTACCCTCTCCGATCCTGCTCAAATTTGGCAGGGCTGTTGATACTATCAAAACAAGCAAGAATCCCGAATTTCATCCAAATCGGACCACCCCCTCCATTTTTGTACCTCCCCAAAAATCGACTTTTGGCGATTTTTGCCCAAACCTCCTAGTTTCAAACGACGATAACTCAGGAACCACAAATCTTAGAGGGTCAGTATTAAACTTATTTTTGAAGGAAATTGGACGTAGAATCCATTTCCGTGATCAAAATTTTGATTAATTTATTTTTTCTACCTGTATTGCGCAATTGAAAACTTTAAACGGCCGTATCTCAAAACACCCCAACTTATTTTTTTTATTTGACCTCACCATCGTGTTCCCTGGTCAATTTTACATAAGAATCACTTATCGACAGAAATGAATATGTTTCGTTCCAGAGATATCGATTTTTAAAGTTTTGTGTTTTCGAGATTACCTACATCAGCTTCATTCACCGCATCTGCTAGAAGCACACAGGCGGGCTGATCAATAACTGCTACCTGGCAATTTATTGAAATAATATTTCATCATAAATAATCTTTATCAAATTGGGCAAAAATGACTGTATAACACTGTAGGAAACTGGAGTTGAATCACGAATGTTTATCTGCTCAAAAAAATGAATGAAGTGAATTTCTGTGCGAACCCACAGGACTGAGCAATAACGACACACAGTAAAGGGCAGAATTGGATTCCGACGGAGCGAGCAGGAAAATGCAATCAAGCTTGTTAGTAATACTGAACAATAAGTGCACGATACATTACTGAGTAAAAAATATGAACTAAAATTAATAAAATTTGTTGACACGTTGTACTCTAGTGAAGGACGATCACAAGGAGTAGGAAAAGGATTTCTGGAAAGTATAAAACTGAAAATTTAAGAAAATCACAAAGTTTGATTTGCTGCAAAGCGGCTTATTCCCCAAATTTAGTTGCGATGATTTCGACACCGTCTGAACAACATTTTTTTTCTACTATCATTCTTGGATTCTTTTAATCAAATGGAGCTGGCTCATAATATAAAAATTGATTAAATATGATCAATCTTTTAAACCATAGATCGGATTTGCCAAATTATGCTAAAGTGCCAATAATAGACTATAATAATAATAATGATAACAACTAATAACTGTAACTTGGATTTTGCCCGCAGTTTTCTCTCGCACTTTTGACAACAAGAATTCACAAAACTAGGCAACCGCTCGTTGTTTATTTACATTTCCAGTCGCAGTTTCCACCAAACTGGACTTTCGCACCTCAAAATTGCGAGTGACAGCTGGAAAACAAGCGATTAACCACGGGTCGCTTGATCATTTTTGAGGAAATTCAAAACTTCCCAAGCCAGTCTGACAAGTCGCAATAGTGCGATCATTAGCAATAATTTAGTGCGAAGTCCAAGTTAGTGGGAATTGCGCAATAAAGCAGGCTTTGAGGTTTTTGCTGAATGGCACTATTTTGCTACCGCCCATGATAAAGGCCCTAGGCTTCATCCATAAAGTACGTCACGCTAAAATCAGCCAAAATTTAGCCCCCTTTGTCACGCTTTCCTTATACTTATAACACGCAATGTCACACTTTCTCAGACTTTATACTTTATGGATGACGCCCTAGTCATGGCCTCGAAGGTACTCTAAAACGGTTAGCCACACGTAAAAAACGGTGCATGCAAAATAACCCAATAAATATTCCTTTCACAAAAATAGATTGATCAAGGTAGGGGAACAGCATCTAATTTCAGCGTTCCTCTAATGTTGCCATATCAGCGCTTTGGCATTCAATTACAGCTGATTAAAAGCGTTTTCAACTGAAACCGAGTGATAAATAGCTCAATGAGAAGTGAACAAGCAAGTTTCTATCAAAAGATTTGCAAAAGTTGTTGTTTAAATAGTGAAAATGAGCAAATTTGACGAAACTAGGAGCGAGGACTTAACCTGCCAAACATACTAGAATTTCCCCTATGAGCCAGTTGAATAAATATTTGCGTAAAATTATAAAAATATAAATTAAATTAATCATCTCCCAGAATACCAGGTAGCAGTTATTGATCAGCCCGCCTGTGTACTTCTAGCAGATGCGGCGAATGAAGCTGTTGTAGGTAATCTCGAAAACACAAAACTTTAAAATTCGATATCTCTGGAACGAAACATATTCATTTCTGTCGATAAGTGATTCTTATGTAAAATTGACCAGGGAACACGATGGTGAGGTCAAATAAAAAAAATAAGTTGGGGTGTTTCGAGATACGGCCATTTAAAGTTTTCAATTGCGCAATACAGGTAGAAAAAATAAATTAATCAAAATTTTGATCACGGAAATGGATTCTACGTCCAATTTCCTTCAAAAATAAGTTTAATACCGACCCTCTAAGATTTGTGGTTCCTGAGTTATCGTCGTTTGAAACTAGGAGGTTTGGTCAAAAATCGCCAAAAAGTCGATTTTGGGGAGGTACAAAAATGGAGGGGGTGGTCCGATTTGGATGAAATTCGGGATTCTTGCTTGTTTTGATAGTATCAACAGCCCTGCCAAATTTAAGCAGGATCGGAGAGGGTAATTTTCAAATTTGCACTTTTTCGTGCACAGTTGAGATGGAATGACCCATATGATATTATCACAATCGGCTCCTGGGTGGGCATAATACAAAGAAAATCCCTGATCCAAGCTAACTAAAGAAAATATCAAAAAAATATACAATTCAATTCAACTATTTTTTAGACGAATGATTAAAACCCGCATGCACCACCTGCACAATCCGTTATTAAAGGTTTTTTTTCAATTCCGGTTCTGTTAGCTGACCTATACAATCTACCCCGCAAGCCAAAATGTCATGCTGACACTTACAATTTTCCACAGTGTTCGATTTAACTAATGTTGCGTAAATTTGCAAGCTGCTTAGCCGGAATAATTACGTTTGCAAAATGGTTTGCTGATTGATTTCGAAACTCACTTTGCACTCACACCCACAACAACATCGAATCCATTAAATCTGACATCATCAAAATAACTCGGAGGCTGCCCCAGAAGCCAATGGGCCATTTCCGGTGGTCGTGTTAGAGCTCACGTAATTAACGATGTGTGAAATGTGGGGCTTTGGTTTGCGTTTGGTAGCGTACGGTACCGTCAAACCCCTTTATCCCGATGATGATGATGATGACGATGGTTTCGATATTATCATTCCACTGTTTGCCATGCAAATATCAACTGCAAATGATAGCTTGTTACCAGGAGCAGTTCTTGAGCTAGTGTTGGAAGAGGATTTCACATTAGCAATTTGTAATAAATCTTTGTCAACTCAAACAAAATTGGAAGAAGTTGTCCAGAGTCCTCTTTGATTGTCGTGAATCCATACATTGTTGTATGGTCCCTGATTTCGATGTCTTGAGTCGAATGGGTAGTAGGGTAGAGTAGTCATCAATGAGACACGGGGAACAATGATAAAATGGCTCTCACAAGTCGTAGTTTCAACCAATCAGGCTCATATTTGGGGGAAAGGTGTGTCTACTGGATACACGTCTGTCATATTAGTGGCTTTGGTTATGGACGCTCCCTTGAAAAGCAATTCATAAATGTTTGATTCTGGGGTGTAAAAGTAAATTATGGACAAAAAAAACTTTTTCGCTCGTAGGCTGCCATTTACACCAAAACTAATATTTCTTAAAATTTCTTTCGACGTTCTAAAGGGATTAAGTTGGGCTACAATGTCCTTTCATTAGATTTGGCCAAAATTTAGAATAAACTCAGAATCCAGGGCTGTCTCATTGTTCCCCACTCATTTCAGCCCATGGGTAACAATGAGACACTTTGATTTTTCTTCAATAAACTTTTCAAAATCGATGGAAATCTTTCAAAACATGAATTGAAAGTGAATTTTGGCATATTTATAAAGTTTTAACTTCATTTAACGATCTCATATTTTGGTCAATGTTAGAACACATTAAAAGAAAGAAAATGCAACAAAAAGCTCATTAAAACATGCTGATGAAAAAATGAGAAAAATCTTTGAAAATGAAAAACCAAAAGTGTCTCATTGATGACTACCCTACCCTACGAATCCATTAAAATTTTCTTTTTCGAATATTTAGGAAAAGCCCCTTTTGTACTTAACATTTGATCTATAGTATGCATATAATATTCAAATCATTACATTAAAAAAAAACAACTGGGTTCAATGGGAAATCAAACAAAAGCGATTACGACCGAATTGGTTTAAATCGGTTCAGCAAATTGAGAGCAAACTGAGATGATTTTTCACCAAACGCCAAAGTGTCCGAAACTATTTGTAATTCGTAGAAAAAACTCTCAGTCGGATACATTTAATTTTGCTAAAGTTACAGCCATTTAAAACATACTCAAAAAATAAAAAAAAACAAACCAAAAAGACTCCTAAGACTATTTATTGCTTTTTTTAAATCGAAATAAATTAATTAAAATCGATCTCATTAAGCCTGTTCTCCAAATTATTTTCCAATTCCGGAAACGTCTTGTTACAAAAATCGTCCTTTACAAAAAAAGATCAACCTGTTTTGGCCAAAGTTCACAGAATAAAATGCTTGTTTTAACTGCGGAAGCCGCAGTGGCTGCTAACGAGACCCGTTTCCGGTGCGGGAAGCCGCTTTGAAACGATTAGAAAGGCAAATGTTCTGCTGGATGGAAAGACTGGCTGTTACACCACAGCCAGTTTTGGAATATTGATGAGCGCTTAGCGGGAATTTTGTCTTTCGAGAGCATCGTGATTGGATTTTCCAGCTGTCGATTTTACGACGCATAATTTCGCCTTTAAAGCTGTGCTTTTTGGAAGTGCGGTAATTGAAAATATGTGAAGCTCAGTGGTTTTATGACTGGCGATTTCGATTCCAATAACATTACACTAACCCGTTCCAGTGCCCAAATCTGCTTCCCGGCTTTACGCACTCGCGTCATGTTTGCGTACTTCATTTTACAAATTAACAACACCTTTCTGCCATGTACGTGAGGAATTTACGAGTCGCCTATATTGCACGCTAGGGTTACCAACGCCGTTCAACTTTTCCGGGAAGTCAAAGGAGCCCACTGCACTGCCAACCCTACTGCGTTGAATCGTTGAATTCTTGTACGGATTCTCCCTTCATTCCTTTACTCACCGCAACCTTCTTCTACATCACTAGGCTTATCGCCAAGGAGCTCGAAAAATATGCTGCCATCAGACGTTGGGGATATCGGATTACAGGGCCTTTTTGGGAGCCGTCCAGCCGATGATGTTGTTCACGCACTTCATCAACGAGCCCCTCCTAATTTGTTAAGGTGCATTTCTGGCTTAGAAGGAAAGTGTGCTGCGTCGTCCCGTTGGCGGCTTGTGGTGGGAACCGAATGAAACCACATTTTTGCTGTTGGCTCAGAGACAGGTGGATTCTGCATTTGGACTTTCTCCTTATTTCACAAAACATTGCTGTTATCAACAACTCTGAGTTCCTCAATCTGTCTGCAGAACTTTTACAGCCAGTTGGATGCATCCACTTGTCTGTGCAGTCCCAAAGGTATCGATTACCTTAGGTTATGAATGAGCCGGTGCACCTCGGTGACGACAGCACACAACAGTCCGTGTTCGATCGTCGAGTAGTTCGGTAGCGTCTGGATTATGCAACAACGCTGAACAATGTCCGCGGCCTGCATCGCACTGACCAGCATGGTCAAGACCACTAGCGCAACGCCGCTCGGAAGTGGCAACAAGAAGAAGACCTCTTCCGCGTCGGTCAACAGTACGACGGAAAGCTTCGAGTCGCAACCGGTGCTGCCACCGGTGTCTTGCGTGTCTCCCGGATCGGGAACGGCAACTCATCCCATGGGCGGTTCGCGCTGTTACCAGTCTTCGCTGAGGAGCTACAATAAGTGGTCACCAACGGAGCAAGGGGCGACGCTGGTTTGGCGCGATTTGTGCGTCTACGCGACGGGCCAGAGTGGCGGTGGGCTGTCCGACCGAGGACCGATCAAACGGATCATCAACAACGTGAGTGGAGCGGTTACACCAGGCACGTTGATCGCGCTGATGGGTTCCAGCGGAGCGGGCAAGAGTACGATGATGTCGGCGCTGGCCTACCGGACGCAACGTGAGAAGCCTTACACAATTTATGATTTCAGACATGACTGAAAATTTTTCTTGCAGCGGGAACCATCGTGCAGGGGGATATCCTGGTCAACGGACAACCAATTGGGCCATACATGTACCGGTTGTCCGGGTTCGTGCACCAGGACGATCTGTTCGTAGGATCGCTGACGGTTAGCGAGCACATGTACTTCATGGCAAAGCTCAAGCTCGATCGTGGTGTGAGTAAAGCTTCCGTTGAACGACTTATTCAGGAACTGCTGGAGCGAACCGGTCTAGCCAAGTGTGCCGATACCCGAATCGGTGAAGTTGGTGAGGGTAAGATGCTATCCGGTGGCGAGAAGAAACGTTTGGCGTTCGCAACGGAACTGCTGACCAAGCCAACCATTCTATTTTGCGACGAACCGACCACCGGACTCGATTCGTTCTCCGCGCAAAATCTGGTTTCTACGCTGCAGTTGCTGGCGAAGCGTGGAACGGCCATCATCTGTACTATCCACCAGCCGTCCAGTCAGCTGTTCTCCATGTTCGACCAAGTGATGCTGCTTGCCGACGGCCGTGTAGCCTACGCCGGAAAGCCCAACGATGCGCTGGGATTCTTCGAACAGCACGGCTATAGCTGTCCGTCGAACTACAATCCAGCCGAGTTCCTCATAGGAGTGCTTGCTACTGCCCCCGGTTACGAGAAGGCTTCCCAACGATCGGCCCATCGACTGTGCGATCTGTTCGCCGTTAGCGAAGCGGCCGGTCAGCGAGATGTTCTGATCAATCTGGAAATGCATATGGCGGAAACGGGCGACTTCAAAGTAACCGAAGAGTCACATCTATCCAGAAGGCCACGCTGGCTGCACACGTTGTATTGGTTAACGTACCGTTCATTCCTGACGGTTGTTCGTGATCCCACAGTGCAATATCTGAGACTGCTGCAAAAGATTGTAGGTATTCCTTAACTCAAATCATCCATCGACCTCTAACACAATTTCTTCCCAGGGAATCGCCCTCATGGCAGGACTGTGCTTCTCCGGTGCCATCAACCTGGACCAGCTCGGCGTTCAAGCGATCCAGGGCATCCTGTTCATCTTCGTATCGGAGAACACCTTCTCGCCGATGTACTCTGTGCTGTCCGTCTTCCCGGAGACTTTCCCGTTGTTTATGCGCGAAACCAAATCCGGCCTGTACCACACCTCCCAGTACTACGTGGCCAACATGCTCGCCATGCTGCCCGGGCTGATTGCCGAACCGTTGATCTTTGTCATCGTCGCGTACTGGCTCGCCCAGCTGCGTCCAACGTTCACCGCCTTCCTCGTGACGGTCATCGCGTCAACCCTGGTCATGAACGTTTCCACCGCGTGCGGTTGCTTCTTCTCCGCCGCGTTCAACTCCCTCCCGCTGGCGATGGCCTACCTGGTCCCGTTCGATTACATCCTGATGATCACCTCCGGTGTGTTCATCCAGATCGGCTCGATGCCGGTATCGATCAGCTGGATGCCGTACATCTCGTGGATGCTGTACGCCAACGAGGCGATGTCGATCGCACAGTGGGAGGGCGTTACCAACATCAGTGAGTTACAACGTTCAAATTAATGGCACCATAACTTGACGTACTCTTCTCACTTTCAGCCTGCTCAACCGAAGACCCAAACCTGCCATGCATGCGCACCGGCACGGAAGTGCTCACCCATTACAGCTTCAACGAGTCGCACTTGGCGCGCAACATCTGGGCCATGGTCGCTATCTACTTTGTGTTCCACGTGCTAGGATGTTTCTTTTTGTGGCGCAAAACCCGTCACTGAGGATTAGCTTTTTGTGTTATTTAAGCAGTTTTTTAAGTAGATTTAGAAAATAAATACATCCTCAACTTTATGTTTTCGAAAATTTGAAAACAAAAATCGGAATCAACAATTTGTTTAACCTGAAGACCACTAAAGTCTCAATTTGACGTGATTGTGCTATCTTGTCACACTCGCTTTTTGGCACTCCGAGAAAAATGTGTTTGAGCGTTTGACCTTGAATAAACAACAAGAAACACGTTTTGTTTGGCTGACCGTTCTGTGCATTGGCACGAAGATTTGTTGAATTTGGTTGTCGGAGTTAAAATTAAAAGTGTTTACAGTAGTCGGGCACGCACGTGTGTCAAACGCGTTCTGACAAAAAAAAACCCCTTTGGCCAGTTGTCACACTTGCAGCAATTTTCAGGGTGTGTCAAGATAGCACGATCAATCAAATCAAATGTTCATCATTCCGGTACAAGAATAGAACTCACAACCTCGGGGTTGGAAACCCAGCACGTCGCTAGTCGAAACCCATCCCCTCCCCAGATTCTCTTTTTCCTTACGGCGACGGTAGCTCGGCTTCATAAGAAGAGTTTCCTCTCATGATTGAAATCGAATTTTGGGATATGCAAAACATTGGCGTTCATAACTCAATTTGGCTCAACATTCATACGCGACAAGATAGCACGATCTCGACGAACTGTAAAAAAAATAGTAAACAAAAAGAACAAACTTCATACGCACCGATCGAGTGAGATGGCGACCAGCGTGAAGACGGACGACGCCACCGACATGTTGGCCATAAAGTTGTTGATGGTGCAGTAGACGGCCCCGAACGGCCAGTCCGAGTTGAGCATGAAGATAAAGTTGAACGAACAGTTGAGCGACGACATCAGCAGGTCGGCCACGCTCAGATTCAGCAGGAAGTAGTTCGTGACGGTGCGCATCCGGCGGTGAGCTGCAACGGAAGAAGATGAAAAGTTTGAGCGGAAATGATATCAAACCCAAGTTTTATCCACTTTGTTTAGTAGCTGGAAACGTGTGAATGATGATGATAAGGTTGGTTGTGGTATTGAAAACGGCGAAGTTGTGAGGAAAACTTGGAAAAGTAAATGATGATGGATATGAGTTACTCCAGGCTAATTTAAACTTTGCGTAGGCGTCTTAATATTCTGCGTTGGTTCGCCAGTTTAAGTTGATAAAAGAGAAGCGAAAAAAATAATTCATAACTTTCTCAAAGATGACAAATTAAATTCTGCTAAAATTTCAACATCTTCCAACCTCTCAACAAAACCCTCACCAGAAAATCCACCTTTTTGACTAGATGTTACTCTAAACGAACCTACAAAACGCCCACGGCTCAAACCCCTAATGCGGAAAAAAATCTCATCGCTTGCGTCGTCAAATTCCGGCACGGTCTTTTATCTTTAATACATTTTTAGCGGATGGTGAAATAAAGCTTTTTGTATCAAGCAATTTACGGTCCTTAATTAAATCTCTGAAAGGGCTGAAGTTATTTCTGAAACTTTTCCTCGATATGGGTTTTCCCGGAAACTATATCCGACGTTCCGGAGATGAAATTCGACGTGACAACTTACCAAGTGGTGGAATGTTTCATTTCAGCTGCGTACAGCATATGTCTGCACGAGAGTGTTATATTTCAGATTTTCAAGAACTCGTCAGTAGATAATAAACGCTTTTCACGCTTTTCGGACACCATTATTTCGGTAGTCTATATATAAAGGGCTTCCGGTGAAAATATCGAATTGCTGCTGGTTTCCTTTTCTCGCTGACTGATTTTTGATAAAGTTTTCTTTGACGTCAATTTTGACTTCCCACACAGTGACGCAGTTGAATTTTTGATTTAAAGGGTGGCTGTTTATCAAGCCCAGTCTCATCACCAGATCCAATGTCACCCCTGCTGACGGTAATTTCAAAACTGACTTTTTGACAAAGAACTTTGTCCTAAGGTTTCTATACGTGGTGTCAATCCAAAATTTTCGCGAAGCGAAAACGTTACGTGACGAATTCCCCTCTCGGCAAATTTCCCCTCTTTTTGGTGCACGCTGGTTGGATGAACGAACGTTTCCCAATCAGTCGATCGAGAGACGTGAGATTGATGTATCTAAAATCTCCCCCACTCCACCTCATAATTTTCGGATCGTCGACGAGCCAACAAAACTCGGCTCGGTCGGTCCCGAAAATTCATTCTATTGCTGGACGACGACGAGGACACATCAGAAGCAGATGGCCTGGTGGCCCGGTAGCAGACGGCCTGGAGGTCCGGGAGCAGATGGCTTGGAAGCAAGGACCAGCTAAGACATGCCGGTCGCGTGAGTCGATCATTGGAACTGGCCACCACCTGGAGTGGCCGGAGGCCCCGCGGATGTTCCGATGGGGGGACATTTGCCGAACCGTAAGAGTTGGGGCAATATGGGTATCAAACTTTATGGTTTTTGATACTGGGCATGAAATTTGACATTTTGGCAGTAGTGGCCACCACCTGGAGTGGCCGGAGGCCCCGGGGATGTTCCGATAAGGGGACATTTGCCGGACCGTAAGAGTTGGTGTAATATGGGTACCAAACTTTATGGTTTTTGATACTGGGCATGAAATTTGACATTTCGGCAGTAGCGGCCACAATCCGGAGTGGCCGGAGGCCCCGGGGATGTTCCGATAAGGGGACATTTGCGGAACCATAAGAGTTGGGGCAATATGGGTATCAAACTTTAGGGATTTTGATACTGGACATGAAATTTGACATTTTGGCAGTAGTGGCCACCACCTGGAGTGGCCGGAGGCCCCGCGGATGTTCCGATGGGGGGACATTTGCCGGACCGTAAGAGTTGGGGCAATATGGGTATCAAACTTTATGGTTTTTGATACTGGATATGAAATTTGACATTTCGGCAGTAGTGGTCACAATCCGGAGTGGCCGGAGGCCCCGCGGATGTTCCGATGGGGGGACATTTGCCGGACCGTAAGAGTTGGGGCAATATGGGTATCAAACTTTAGGATTTTGATACTGGACATGAAATTTGACATTTTGGCAGTAGTGAGTGGCCGGAGGCCCCGGGATGTTCCGATAGGGGACATTTGCCGGACCGTAAGAGTTGGTGTAATATGGGTACCAAACTTTATGGTTTTTGATACTGGGCATGAAATTTGACATTTCGGCAGTAGCGGCCACAATCCGGAGTGGCCGGAGGCCCCGGGGATGTTCCGATAAGGGGACATTTGCGGAACCATAAGAGTTGGGGCAATATGGGTATCAAACTTTAGGGATTTTGATACTGGACATGAAATTTGACATTTTGGCAGTAGTGGCCACCACCTGGAGTGGCCGGAGGCCCCGCGGATGTTCCGATGGGGGGACATTTGCCGGACCGTAAGAGTTGGGGCAATATGGGTATCAAACTTTAGGGATTTTGATACTGGACATGAAATTTGACATTTTGGCAGTAGTGGCCACCACCTGGAGTGGCCGGAGGCCCCGGGGATGTTCCGATAAGGGGACATTTGCCGGACCGTAAGAGTTGGTGTAATATGGGTACCAAACTTTATGGTTTTTGATACTGGGCATGAAATTTGACATTTCGGCAGTAGCGGCCACAATCCGGAGTGGCCGGAGGCCCCGGGGATGTTCCGATAAGGGGACATTTGCGGAACCATAAGAGTTGGGGCAATATGGGTATCAAACTTTAGGGATTTTGATACTGGACATGAAATTTGACATTTTGGCAGTAGTGGCCACCACCTGGAGTGGCCGGAGGCCCCGCGGATGTTCCGATGGGGGGACATTTGCCGGACCGTAAGAGTTGGGGCAATATGGGTATCAAACTTTAGGGATTTTGATACCGGACATGAAATTCGACATTTTGGCAGTAGTGGCCACAATCCGGAGTGGCCGGAGGCCCCGCGGATGTTCCGATGGGGGGACATTTGCCGGACCGTAAGAGTTGGGGCAATATGGGTATCAAACTTTATGGTTTTTGATACTGGGCATGAAATTTGACATTTCGGCAGTAGCGGCCACAATCCGGAGTGGCCGGAGGCCCCGGGGATGTTCCGATAAGGGGACATTTGCCGGACCGTAAGAGTTGGGGCAATATGGGTATCAAACTTTATGGTTTTTGATACCGGACATGAAATTTGACATTTCGGCAGTAGTGACCACAATCCGGAGTGGCCGGAGGCCCCGGGGATGTTCCGATAAGGGGACATTTGCGGAACCATAAGAGTTGGGGCAATATGGGTATCAAACTTTAGGGATTTTGATACTGGACATGAAATTTGATATTTTGGCAGTAGTGGCCACCACCTGGAGTGGCCGGAGGCCCCGCGGATGTTCCGATGGGGGGACATTTGCCGGACCGTAAGAGTTGGGGCAATATGGGTATCAAACTTTATGGTTTTTGATACCGGACATGAAAATTGACATTTCGGCAGTAGTGACCACAATCCGGAGTGGCCGGAGGCCCCGGGGATGTTCCGATAAGGGGACATTTGCGGAACCATAAGAGTTGGGGCAATATGGGTATCAAACTTTAGGGATTTTGATACTGGACATGAAATTTGACATTTTGGCAGTAGTGGCCACCACCTGGAGTGGCCGGAGGCCCCGCGGATGTTCCGATGGGGGGACATTTGCCGGACCGTAAGAGTTGGGGCAATATGGGTATCAAACTTTATGGTTTTTGATACTGGGCATGAAATTTTACATTTCGGCAATAGTGGCCACAATCCGGAGTGGCCGGAGGCCCCGCGGATGTTCCGATGGGGGGACATTTGCCGGACCGTAAGAGTTGGGGCAATATAGGTATCAAACTTAATGGTTTCTGATACTGGACATGAAATTTGACATTTCGGCAGTAGCGACCACAATCCGGAGTGGCCGGAGGCCCCGGGGATGTTCCGATAAGGGGACATTTGCGGAACCATAAGAGTTGGGGCAATATTAGGGTGGTCCAAATCCGGACTTTTTTGGGGCTACCCCCTGAAATCCAAGATTGACCCATCACTAGGCTAAATTCCAAATTTGAGCTCATTCAGACAACGGGAACCCCTCCCTCTAATCGCTTAAAGTTTGTATGGGAAAAATCGTCAAAATGTATGGAGAAAAGCAACTGTTTTACTTTTTTACCTGTGGAAGGCGCCATAATCATCCGATTCTTACCATTTCTCAAATGTAGAACCTTCATTAAATTTAGAACAACTTTCCCGAAGACACCATATTTTTAGGATTTTTTTCCCGCAAAGTTATTAGTTCCCAAAGCTGACCATTTTTGCGCGGCCAGCTGTAAGGGGCTACCTAACAACGATGTTTATTTCCAATTCGTTCACGAACGTGCTTTCTCTCAGGTTCAAATTCTCTCACGAGCTTGCTCGCACGAGCTTGCTGCTCTGACATAATATAAGAATTTATATGTTAAATACCTATATCTCAAATCAAACCTGCTATTTTAGTTGCAAATTATAATAAACATGCCAGGAACGCAGCGCAGTGGACGGCAAACGAAAACGACGACGACGACAAAAGTCCAAGCAGAGAAACAGCGCACGCGCTTGTAGGCAAACAAGCAGGCAAGCAGGCGAGCAAGCTCGTGAGAGAATTTGAACCTGAGAGAGAGCACGTGCTTGTACGAATTGGAAATAAACATCGTTGTTAGGTAGCCCCTTACAGCTGGCCGCGCAAAAATGGCCAGTTTTGGGCGCTAATAACTTTGCGGGAAAAAATCCTAAAAATATGGTGTCTTCGGGAAAGTTGTTCTAAATTTACTGAAGGTTCTACATTTGAGAAATGGTAAGAATCGGATGATTATGGCGCCTTCCACAGGTAAAAAAGTAAAACAGTTGCTTTTCTCCATACATTTTGACGATTTTTCCCATACAAACTTTAAGCGATTGGAGGGAGGGGTTCCCGTGGTCAGAATCAGCTCAAATTTGGAATTTAGCCTAGTGACGGGTCAATCTTTGATTTCAGGGGGTAGCCCCAAAAAAGTCCGGATTTGGACCACCCTAGGCAATATGGGTATCAAACTTTATGGTTTTTGATACCGGACATTAAATTTGACATTTTGGCAGTAGTGGCCACCACCTGGAGTGGCCGGAGGCCCCGCGGATGTTCCGATGGGGGGACATTTGCCGGACCGTAAGAGTTGGGGCAATATGGGTATCAAACTTTAGGGATTTTGATACTGGACATGAAATTTGACATTTTGGCAGTAGTGGCCACCACCTGGAGTGGCCGGAGGCCCCGCGGATGTTCCGATGGGGGGACATTTGCCGGACCGTAAGAGTTGGGGCAATATGGGTATCAAACTTTATGGTTTTTGATACCGGACATGAAATTTGACATTTCGGCAGTAGTGACCACAATCCGGAGTGGCCGGAGGCCCCGGGGATGTTCCGATAAGGGGACATTTGCGGAACCATAAGAGTTGGGGCAATATGGGTATCAAACTTTAGGGATTTTGATACTGGACATGAAATTTGACATTTTGGCAGTAGTGGCCACCACCTGGAGTGGCCGGAGGCCCCGCGGATGTTCCGATGGGGGGACATTTGCCGGACCGTAAGAGTTGGGGCAATATGGGTATCAAACTTTATGGTTTTTGATACTGGGCATGAAATTTTACATTTCGGCAATAGTGGCCACAATCCGGAGTGGCCGGAGGCCCCGCGGATGTTCCGATGGGGGGACATTTGCCGGACCGTAAGAGTTGGGGCAATATGGGTATCAAACTTTATGGTTTCTGATACCGGAAATGAAATTTGACATTTCGGCATTAGTGACCACAATCCGGAGTGGCCGGAGGCCCCGGGGATGTTCCGATAAGGGGACATTTGCGGAACCATAAGAGTTGGGGCAATATGGGTATCAAACCTTAGGGATTTTGATACTGGACATGAAATTTGACATTTTGGCAGTAGTGGCCACCACCTGGAGTGGCCGGAGGCCCCGCGGATGTTCCGATGGGGGGACATTTGCCGGACCGTAAGAGTTGGGGCAATATGGGTATCAAACTTTATGGTTTTTGATACTGGATATGAAATTTGACATTTCGGCAGTAGTGGTCACAATCCGGAGTGGCCGGAGGCCCCGCGGATGTTCCGATGGGGGACATTTGCCGGACCGTAAGAGTTGGGGCAATATGGGTATCAAACTTTAGGGATTTTGATACTGGACATGAAATTTGACATTTTGGCAGTAGTGGCCACCACCTGGAGTGGCCGGAGGCCCCGCGGATGTTCCGATGGGGGGACATTTGCCGGACCGTAAGAGTTGGGGCAATATGGGTATCAAACTTTATGGTTTTTGATACTGGACATGAAATTTGACATTTCGGCAGTAGTGGCCACAATCCGGAGTGGCCGGAGGCCCGGGGATGTTCCGATAAGGGGACATTTGCGGAACCATAAGAGTTGGGGCAATATGGGTATCAAACTTTAGGGATTTTGATACTGGACATGAAATTTGACATTTTGGCAGTAGTGGCCACCACCTGGAGTGGCCGGAGGCCCCGCGGATGTTCCGATGGGGGGACATTTGCCGGACCGTAAGAGTTGGGGCAATATGGGTATCAAACTTTATGGTTTTTGATACTGGGCATGAAATTTTACATTTCGGCAGTAGTGGCCACAATCCGGAGTGGCCGGAGGCCCCGCGGATGTTCCGATGGGGGACATTTGCCGGACCGTAAGAGTTGGGGCAATATAGGTATCAAACTTAATGGTTTCTGATACCGGACATGAAATTTGACATTTCGGCAATAGTGACCACAATCCGAGTGGCCGGAGGCCCCGGGATGTTCCGATAAGGGGACATTTGCGGAACCATAAGAGTTGGGGCAATATGGGTATCAAACTTTAGGGATTTTGATACTGGACATGAAATTTGACATTTTGGCAGTAGTGGCCACCACCTGAGTGTCCGGAGGCCCCGGGATGTTCCGATGGGGGACATTTGCCGGACCGTAAGAGTTGGGGCAATATGGGTATCAAACTTTTGGTTTTTGATACTGGGCATGAAATTTTACATTTCGGCAGTAGTGGCCACAATCCGGAGTGGCCGGAGGCCCCGCGGATGTTCCGATGGGGGGACATTTGCCGGACCGTAAGAGTTGGGGCAATATAGGTATCAAACTTAATGGTTTCTGATACCGGACATGAAATTTGACATTTCGGCAGTAGCGACCACAATCCGGAGTGGCCGGAGGCCCCGGGGATGTTCCGATAAGGGGACATTTGCGGAACCATAAGAGTTGGGGCAATATGGGTATCAAACTTTATGGTATTTGATACTGAACATGAAATTTGACATTTCGGCAGTAGTGGCCACAATCCGGAGTGGCCGGAGGCCCCGCAGATGTTTCGATGGGGGGACATTTTCTGGACCGTAAGAGTTGGGGCAATATGGGTATCAAACTTTATGGTTTTTGATACCGGACATTAAATTTGACATTTTGGCAGTAGTGGCCACAATCCGGAGTGGCCGGAGACCCCGCGGATGTTCCGATGGGGGGACATTTGCTGGACCGTAAGAGTTGGGGCAATATGGGTATCAAACCTAATGGTTTTTGATACCGGACATGAAATTTGACATTTTGGCAGTAGTGGCCACAATCCGAAGTGGCCGGAGGCCCCGGGATGTTCCGATGAGGGGACATTTGCCGGACCGTAAGAGTTGGGGCAATATGGGTATCAAACTTAATGATTTTTGATACTGGACATAAAAAGTTGCATTTGGCCATTATCTGAAATTAAGCAGTTAAAATATTCTAATGCTAAGCAGTTAAAATATATTGCTTATTAGGCAGGAAGTAATAAATAGACTACTGCAATGCACATTTTTTTGTGCCTCTGTGAAAATCTGTTTCTGGAAATTTAGAATAACTATCTCGTAATCATTAAGAGCCCTGTAAAGGGTAGTTTTTAATGTCTGTTGTTCAAATTTCCTTTACTGCCGCCGATTGCTTGCAACAGCCTTGCAAAAACATTCCCGCATCTTGGTAACTTTCGAGTGGTGAAGGAAAGTAAATTGATTTCACTTCGATTTCTATTTCAGCTCCACTTGCAATTTCCGTCCCCTTAGTTCGATAGGACGGTTATTATAAGGGGGGAATTTGGACCGGACATTCTAATCGAAAATTTCAACAATCATCTTGCAAAGTTCTTTGTCATACTGGTCATGTGTAACATAACCACCTGCACCTTTTTTTGGGCATCAAACTTTGCATGAACTGTTAAAATTAATTTGCACAAAAATATAAAAGTGTGCATTTTTTGATTAAAAAAAGTGCGCATTATTACATTTTTATCAAAAAACTGTAAGGGTCCTAATTCTTTTGAAAAAATCTATAGCAATCAGCAGGATACCGAAAACCAATTTTCTCAAGCAGCAGTTGAAACGGAGTTCATTTTGCGACTGTTTTCTTTACGTTTTATCAATACCCTAGTGTAGGCGGAAACGGCTCGTCGGTAAACAATTTTAATGAAAAAAACTTATTTATTATCAATTTTGAACTCCTACTTCACTTTATTCCGTGCTTCTGGCCTGCACAGGTGAAGTCATCAAAGAGCGAAACAAATTGTGGAATCGACCGTATCTCTGGTTGAGCAGGGAGAAGCAAATTGATGGATTTGCTGAAATCAAAGAATTTTGATGCGTATAACCTGATGATCAAAAACGTATGATTGCCAAAATACAATGAAAAGCCAAGAATAAAAATGCATTCAGAAATATTAAAAATGATATTTTTTTTCTCGTGAAAATTCTGCAAACAAAATAAACTCAAAGATTTTTTCCGTCCATCACGGGATTCGAGCCAGCGAACTCTGGCGAATTGGTCCAGTCATGTGGACTGTTAAATTACAAAACTTAGTTGAAACATCTTGATTTTTTGTCAAGTTATTGAATGATCATTGATGATTTATTGCATTTGTTTGTATTTATTATATTGATTTACAGTCCAGCCTCAATTGTTACATTACCAAATATATTTTTCTATATCATCATCTTGAGATTCATCATTTCCAAATCACTTTAGATCACTTTTGGGGTCATATTTGAGCTCTACCTTAAATGCCAATCGTTAGAAAATTGACCCAATCTCACTCCTTAGAGGGGATGACATTGAGTCAAATCTAGTTCGGTGAATGCGGAATTCCGGTCCCAGTCGAGGATTTTGTCCAGATGTTCAAATATGTCAATCGGCATGTCAAAACGCTTGGACATGGATTTATAAATTCAATGAAAATACAAGAAAGTCAGTTACTGGTCATTCGGCCAGTTCCGGTGAATCCGGAATTAAGGTCCCAGTCGAGGGTTTTTTTCCTAAATATTTATATATTTTAAGCGGCATGTCAAAACACTTGTAAATAGTTTTATAAATTCAATAAAATGTCAAAAACTCAGTAGTTGGTCATCCGGCCACTTAGACCAGTCCGGTGAATACGGAATTCTGGTTCCGTCCTAGTCGAGGATTTTCCCAAATGTTTATATATTGCAACCGGTATGTCAAAACGCTTGGAAATGGTTTTATAAATTCAATAAAAATGTCAGAAACTCAGTAGTTGATCATCTGGTCACTTTGCCCTGTTCCAGTGATTCCGGAATGACGGTCATAGGCTTATATTATTCTAAATATTCAAATATGTTGAGCGGCATTTAAGAACACTTGTAAGTTGTTGCTTATATTTTTTAAAGTGTTTGTTTTGAACGTTTCCAAAAACTGTCGGATTAAACTGTGACAAAAAAATACTTTTCCAACAAATTTAAAAAAATGTAATTTTGAGTTATATCAGCTTAGAACAATGCAATGTGAATTTCCCTTTGAAATTCTGGCTTGCTATTCAAATTATACATTTTTGAAACGGCGACTTGGACCGAAATTTCAGATTCACTGGATTTATATAATTTGGCCGGATGACCAGATACAGAGTTCCTGACATTTTCAATAAACATATAAATCCATTAACAAATGTTTTGAAATGCTGCTTGACAATTTCGAAATAGCAACGGATGGGACCGGCTACATTCAAGCCTTTGAACTCGATGTTCGAGCAGAAACTTGCAATAGAAACCACAAAAGGCCTGTGGGTTGTTGAAGCGGATTGTTTTATTTTGGGACTGAAAATTTTGGCCAGGTTACCATATATCGAGTTTCTGACATTTTTATTGAATTTATACCATTTCCAAGTGTTTTGACATATCGCTTGACATATTTGAACATTTGAAAAAAAGTCGGCTGGGACCGGAATTCCGAATTCACCGGATCTGGCCAAAGTGGATAATTGACTAACTTCTGACATTTTTATTGAATTTATAAAACCATTTCCAAGTGTTTTGACATGCTGCTTGACATATTCGAATATTTGGGAAACATTCTCGACTGGGACTGGAATTTCGGATTCACCAGAACTGTTCAGAGTGGTTAGTTGACCAACTACTAGAGAGGCCTTAGGTTCGAAATGATCTTAACCTATTCTCAAACTATAAATGGGTACGTACCATGACATTCTTGCATGAGCTAAAGCTAAAGAACGAATGAGCGACCGCTCAGAAAAAATGAGCGGCGGTTCATTTTGTGAACCGGTTCTTTTCAAAGAACCGTCAAATCAAAGAGCGAGTCAAAGTTTTCTTGTTGTATGCTTTGCTGGCAATTTACATCAAATCACTTTTCAATGTTATTGTTGCAAAAGTGTAGTTTACGATGCAAATTCATTTTTTTTTTTACTATTTTGATAAAAAGTTGTTTCAAGAGCGAATTGCGCAATGTATCCAAGAATATTACGGGCTTCATTTTCGCGCCTGCCTGCAGATTCCATTATTCAGCTTTTGTAGACTGAATAATAGACAAGAAAAACATCAACTTCCAAGAATCCATTTCCGGAAAGTGTTCCTTGGCAGAGTCCCGAATATATGACACAACGAAACCAGTTCAAGCACGCCCATATCTAAGTTACGCATGAGCCAATGCCACCAATAAAGGACGTGTCTAAAACAATACCTTTTCAGCTGTCATCACTTGACAGCTTTCGTGACAAATATAAGGTTTGGGAAGCCCTATGGTTACCCCAATTCACCAACAAATATTAATTCGTCGTTTTTTCCTGTTTGAACATAAAACTTTCTTAGCTAGATTATACTTTTTCAAAGCTTAAGGCTTAAACCATAAATCTAATCTTTTTTTAGGATAGAAATGTTATTAGAACCCAGAATAAAAACTAACTTAATCCACCTATGTGGTTGATGCCTTCCTCACTTTTTACCAAAAATGGGTAATATGAGTGGTTTGGACACACATTTCAGCATTTTTTTAGATCCAGAAAAAAAGAACACAGATATAACTTATGTGGTAATAACTCGAGACAGGGTTGCCAGATCTTCAATGTTTTGGACTCTTTGAAAAGCCCTTTCAATTGCCTAACCAACGATGGGTCGGATGATGGATCCGGACATCGTTTACATGCATTTAAGTGAGATCCGGCTTCAAAAAAGTACATAAATTTCACTGAAGTGGTAATAACTCGAGACAGGGTTGCCAGATCTTCAATGTTTTTGACTCATTGGAAAGCCTTTTCAATAACCTAACCAACGATGGGTCGGATGATGGATCCGGACATCGTTTACATACATTTAAGTGAGATCTGGCTTCAAAAAAGTACATAAATATCACTTATGTGGTAATAACTCGAGACAGGGTTGCCAGATCTTCAATATTTTGGACTCATTGGAAAGCCCTTTAAATTGCCTAACCTACGATGGGTCGGATGATGGATCCGGACATCGTTTACATACATTTAAGTGGGATCCGGCTTCAAAAAAGTGCATAAATATCACTTATGTGGTAATAACTCGAGACAGGGTTGCCAGATCTGCAATGTTTTGGACTCATTGAAAAGGCCTTTCAATTGCCTAACCAACGATGGGTCGGATGATGGATCCGGACATAGTTTACATACATTTAAGTGAGATCCGGCTTCAAAAAAGTACATAAATATCACTTATGTGGTAATAACTCGAGACAGGGTTGCCAGATCATCAATGTTTTGGACTCATTGGAAAGCCCTTTCAATTACCTAACCAACGATGGGTCGGATGATGGATCCGGACATAGTTTACATACATTTAAGTGAGATCCGGCTTCAAAAAAGTACATAAATATCACTTATGTGATAATAACTCGAGGCAGGGTTGCCAGATCTTCAATGTTTTGTACTCATTGGAAAGGCCTTTCAATTATCTAACCAACGATGGGTCGGATGATGGATCAGGACATCGTTTACATACATTTAAGTGAGATCCGGCTTCAAAAAAGTACATAAATATCACTTATGTGATAATAACTCGAGACAGGGTTGCCAGATCATCAATGTTTTGGACTCATTGGAAAGCCCTTTCAATTACCTAACCAACGATGGGTCGGATGATGGATCAGGACATCGTTTACACACATTTAAGTGAGATCCGGCTTCAAAAAAGTGCATAAATATCACTTATGTGGTAATAACTCGAGACAGGGTTGCCAGATCTTCAATGTTTTGGACTCATTGGAAAGGCCTTTCAATTACCTAACCAACGATGGGTCGAATGATGGATCCGGACATCGTTTACATGCATATAATTGAGATCCGGATATTTATGAAAACACATACATAACTTTTGAACTACTTATCGAAACTTCAAACAATTCAATAGCGATGTATGGGACCCTAAACCAAGTCGAATGCAACTGGTTTGGTCAAAATCGGTTCAGCCAGTGCTGAGAAAACTCAGTGAGAATTTTGGTCACATACATACATACACACACACATGCACACACACATACACACACACAGACATTTGTTCAGTTTTCGATTCTGAGTCGATATGTATACATGAAGGTGGGTCTAGGAGCTTTTAATCAAAAGTTCATTTTCAGAGCAGGATTATAGCCTTACCTCAGTGAGGAAGGCAAAATGCCATAATTTATCCAGAAGATCCTTCATCATTTATACCAAAGAATAAAAATAGCCAATACTTTTTTTCTCCCGAAACCTTTTTCATCAATAATTCCAAAAAATCAAATTATAATCAATACTTTTGAAGACCCAATCGGTCTGCTAATTTTTCACATAAAATTGTGTTTTATGAGAGTTATTGAAAATAACTCATTGTGTACCAATAAAACAACAAAACAAACAGACAAAAACGCGACGCGAGCATTACCCTTTAGACTATCTTTTATTTGCTTTTATTCAAAAAAGGAAAGGTCAACAAAAGATTCGATGCAGCGACATAAATGAAATTCCGAAAGCAATTGAACTTCCGGGAAGTTTCTCTCCGCTGGAAATTGACGACTAAAAGCATTTCAATTTTCCAATCTGCATTGCCGTGTCGTGATAATTAAAAATATCTCATGGAAATGAAAATGGTACGCAAGTTCAACTAAGCAATTTCAGTTTAAGTTATTTTGAGTTCTAAATATTTCCCGTCTATATTTATTCCCGTTTAAAGAAACTAAACTTTTGTGACAGGTCACTTTCTGCAAAAAATAATAATGATTTTAGGATTGAATTTTAAATATAAGTTTGAATTAACAAAAAAAAATCAACTGTGGTTTTTGATGATCCACCAAGAAATTAAGCCTTTCATGAAAACTTCCCTCTGACGTCATGATTTCGATGAAAAGAATTAACCGAATCAGACCTTCTGATTATATTTTTCCCTATGAATTCAAAGAAGGCTATTTGAAATGACTCGTTTTCTCCGAAAATATGTTGCAATTAATTCATGATAAATTTTTCTGCGAAGTAGTATTTTTTAGTTTTAATTATGATGCGGAATGAATTATATTTCCAAAAAATGGCAATTTAAATTTGACGTTATAAAAATTCTCTGAAATGCTCTCGAAAGTATGAACGTGGATTTTTTTCGAAAGCTAGTAAACAGGTGTTTTTTTTTAAATAAAATAACTCGGTATATGCAATTACTCTGTAATAGCAGACAATCAACCCGATTTTAGTATGTTTTATTGAACGTTTCAAAATGATTTATACCTCTTTGTTTTACAAAGCGTTTGTCATACAAACCATTTCAAAAATAAATAAGCCGAGAAACTTTTAAAAGCCAAATCAGTTCATTCCTTTGAATCCACTTGTGGCAAAGTCGCAGTAACAAACGATGTCATTAGCCGGTTTTATCTTACTAAGTTACTGTTTCAGGCACATTTGAAGTAGAAGAGCAAAAACATACAAATCGTACTGCATAAATTGCATCCATGCCATCCATGCCAGACCTTTAAGTGAGAAACCCACTCACTAACGCCCGCTAGCATCATTGCCAGTGTGCGGTTCAATGGATTTTTTCTTCTTTGCTGCCAACCATAGGGTAAATGTTAAAATAATGTTCATAATTTTAAAATTCAAATTGAAAAGTTGCAATCGATTACCATTTTCTACCCCCAACACGGTGAATGCTTGAGAGTATTAGTGAGTTTTATCTTTCTGGATCAGAAGTATTAAAGGCATTATAGACTTTGTGCAATATCTTGCGATATAGAGGTATGGCATTTTTGCCCGTTACCGACAATTACTGCTGTTTGCTAGTATTGTGAAAACAAAACAAGTTCAAACGAGGCTTGAACCGGCAACCTCTTGGTTGGTAATCTAATACGTTACTACTGCGCCGTGGAGCGCTCGATGTTTCTCGAGGATGCTCCAGCATATATTTGTATTGGTGAGAACTTCAGATTGCTGACATGTTTACACTAGGGCAAAAATGAGCTATGAGCTGGCTGCAAAAACTGTCATAAAATGAAACATTTTCTGCAGCAAATCCACTGTTGCAGTTTTTGATATCTATTTTTCCTTTGGGTGTACAAATCTCAAAGGAAACTAATCTTTTAATTAGAACATGATTTTTTTAGATCAATTTCACACACTGAATTCAATCGCATACAGCATTTTTTAATTTTTTTGGAGATTGCTTCGAACCCCCAAAGGTACTGAAGAAAAGCTGTGCTATAAAATTGATGTTGGTATTCCACCCTACTGTATGACATTCACTTACCGAGTACAATCCACAGGACGATGCAGTTGCCGGTGATAGCAACGAGCAGCATCGCTCCGAACACCACGCCCCAGGCCATCTTTTGCTGCCAGGGAAGTTCGTACGGGCTCTTGGTCGTCGGGAACAAACACTCGGTGATGAATTCCCTGCAAAAAAAGATGATGTGAGAATGGCATTAAAATGGAGTGGCCATGGCTGACTGGTTACGGTGTTCGCGAATGGTTCTGGGTTCGATTCCAATCTGCTTCAAACGAGAAAGTTAAGAACACCGAAATTTGAAATGATAAATATATGAACGAAACATCAAAGTCGCTCGATGCTGGTACGTCGCTTTTTGACGTTTCGAGAAAAAAGCGTTTTAATGTTTGTTTGACCATTCTGTGGATCATCCTGAAGTTTGGTTGAATTTGGTTGCTGGTTTCCCAAGTTGTAATTGAAAATGTTTACGGTAGTCTAGCTCGTTCCTGTGTCAAACGCGTTCTAACCAGAAATCCCTTTGGGCAATTGTCACACTTACATGAATTTTCAGGCTGTGTCAAGATAGCACAACAAGATTGAAACTTATTTCATAGGAAAAGTGGCAAAAATGCACGGAGCTTTTTTGGTTTTTATTGAATATCTCAGGATTGAAATTGAATTTTGGAGATCTGTGATAGTCAAAAGATGAGGCATTGTGATCAGCACAAAATGGCGTTCTAAACTCAATTTGGCCTAAAATGCACGTACAACAAGTTAGCATGACAGCGACGAAATGTTACATTACAGAACAAGGTAAAATTAATTATTCACAAATTGCACTCTAATAGTAGTTTATGCAACAAGTTGCAAAAAGAAAATTTTTTCAGCACGAGTCGTACATTTATCCAACGAGGTTCACCGAGTTGGATAAATACGAAGAGTGCTGAAAAAATCAAGTTTTGTAACGAGTTCCATACAACATTTTTTGCAATTCCAAAAAACACACACTGAGTGAAATTTTATGTCAATTTTATGTATTTTGTCAATAAATCGTTTAAATCAAAAAATGTTGAAAAATTTTACTTTTCGAAACAAGTTCTGAAAAGTTCAACTTTTCAGCACCCATTTGAGTGCTGAAAAGTAGTACTTTTCAGCATTTATTTTGAAAAGTGTTGCTATTCGATTCTGTTATTTTTTGGTACAGAAAAGTAGGCTATTTCGTCGTTCAAGAATGACAGGAAAAGTAAGTAGCACGACGGAATTGCAAAAAAAAGAATTCGAAGAAATCATCAACATGCCAATTTACGGATTCTGCTAGAATTGTATCAGAAGTGTACGCCGTGACAATCCTCAAACGATTTTCGTCAGAGGTAAATATTCATGAGTAAAAATATGTGTGCACCAGCAGCATCCCCATCATTGTCGAGTGCTCTTAATGCTGTCTGCCAAAATCTCGAGGGATTTCCCGGAAGGATTTCTCTGAAGGATTTTGGGACAGGCAAAAAATTATGCGTGAAAAGCAATTTGTCATAACATGATTACAACTTTTCTTGGTCTCTTCTTTTACAGGCTGAGAATTTATGCCGGAATTTTTTCTCGGGACACGCACACTGACTATACAGAGTAATTCATTGCCGAATCCTCTTGAGGTGCCTCGAGCACGGAGCTAAATTCAATTACATTGGCTAAGGGTAAAACGAATTTAAATTACGTTACATTCTATATCCAGCAACATATGCGTTTGGGGCAGGGTTTCATATGTTTTTCCTATGTCGATGCTATAGAACACAACTTTCTACTTTGGGATTGGTCATCTATGCACGGAACATCCAACCCCACATGACGATGTTTGAGAGAACTACGGTAAAAGCAAGTATTTCTCATGCAAAGCTGTGCTGTAACTTTTTGGTTATCCCAAAAATACACAGAAATGAATAATTTTGAATGTTACATCATTGATGACGTAACACTTAAATAAAATTGATTGCAATTTGATGTAAATTTGCAACAAATCATACGTAAAAACATGATTTTACGTGTGATATAGAATCTTATGTTTACATCAGCCGAGTTTACATGTGATTAATGATTTCCGTGTCAAGTAAATTTACACTTTTTTCTGTGTATGCTATCCCCCCATAACATAGGGGCAGGGGGCAGAATGGGCCATTCTTGGTATTAGGCTTTAGAATGGATTTAGACCAACTGTAAGGCAAGGGTCTTATAAAGGACGTCAAATAACATCACCACACCGAAAACGACGTTTGAACTCATTGTATTTTTCGCATTATGAGCAAAACTGTAAATTGATTGACAAAACCACGCAAATGTTGTTTATTTAGAGGTTCTTAAATAAGCTATCTGACAAGTTAGATTGTTTGAAAAAGTGTGTTCAATGTTTAGAATGTTACCGGGAGCTATTATGAAGGTAAACAAACAACAATGGAACCTTCAAGTCATTTAGAGGCTTGGTGGTGGAAGTGTTAAATTTAAATCCACTTGGGGGCAGAATGGACCATCCTTTTCCTGCCTTAACACTGGAACGCCCAACGCATGTCCAACTTACACGGATGCCCAAGCCATCCAAAAAAGGTGAAACGGTAAGTTCAACTCGCTGGTTCTCTGGCATTACTCAACCAATCGGGACGTTTCTTATTTCCAGTGATTTATAAGAATGTCTAGATGATCCTAAAATTTTGCAGAACTTGATTTGAACAAATCTGTATTTTCTGCGCCCGAAAACATCGTTCCACCTTTTTTAAAATAACTGCCTCCGCGGAATTTTTGGCGAATTTTTTTTACACGCGAAAAAAAAGTTGGAACGATGTTTTTGATCGCATAAATTACAGATTTGTTCAAATTAAGTTCTTCAATACGGAATCGACGTGACACCTTATAATGTGGCCCTCTTAAATCTTGCGCTTTCGTCAACGGTTCCACAGGTGTGTATCGTTCTTTTTGCGACAAGACTCCGCCTCCCGGGTCTCCTAAGTGTGAAAGTATGGCACGAGGAGAGGGCACCGAATACCTATATTTACACTTAGAATTTTTGCGTCCGCCTCGGGATTCGAACCAGCGACCTCTGGATTGTGAGTCCAGTTCTTCAAAGTTCTAGAATCATCTAGACATTCTAACAAATCACTGGAAAGAAGAATCATCTTGATTGGTTGTGTTATGCCCGAGAACCATTGAGTTGAAGTTACCGTTCCAACTTTTTTGGAGCCTTGGGCGTTAGAATGTTAAAAAACAATCAAAAGTTACGAAATTGTAGCTAACTTGATTATTTCACTCCTGGTAGCTTCACAAATCACGTTTAATGCAACATTAGTTGATTTTTTAGTTGTTTTGATGCTTGTTTGTAATAATAGTGTCTTAACATATTAACACTATTTTCAAAAATGTTTGTTTTGGTAAATGACTATTTTCATAAAAGTGGTCTAACTTCATGGAAACTATGTAAGAAAGGTCCCTAAAGACATTTCTTATCTCCTTTCAACGTTGTATTAGACAAAATGGCTTGTTTTCTAAGGTGGCCCATCCTGCCCCGCAGGGTGGCCCATTCTGCCCCGCACCCTGGAAAAGTAGTCGAAAAAACATTTTTTTAAAGTGGCTCAAAAATAGTTTTAAGCTAAAAATTTTCATCAACCAAGTATATAACATTGAAGGGAACATCCCAAAGCATAAGCCTACTACACTGAATTCATAAATTTATATGTTTTTATATGGTTTTTGGCGCATTTTACTTAGGCGGGCCATTCTGCCCCCCTGCCCCTAACAGTTTTTTTAAGGATACCATAAAACTCATTTCAGGTTTTATGAGCGTTTATGGAACTTAGAAAAAAACCAAATGACTCTAAAATGCTACTTGGGATGCTAAAATGTATTTCTTGAAAAGTTATTCCCAGTTGAGATTTTTGTTTGTGTCTAAGTGGCAATATTGTTAGGGCGAACGACGATTGATACCTATTACTTTGCAATCAATGAACCTTTGATAATATTGTCACGTCTCATTAGACACTGCTAATAAAAAAAATATGCTATTTCCTATTTCCTCCTATTTTTAAAACAAACAACCTACTTAAACAACCAATGTTTAAGAAAAGGGACATTCAGAAAATGTGATCTTTCGAAGGGATAATCCATAAACTACGTACTTTGAGGGGGGAGGGGGGGGTGAGGTATGGCGATTGTCCACGCTCCTTACAAAAAAAGATTTTTTTGTGGTTTTATCCCTTATCCCCGAATCCCACTTTCCCGAATCCCATATCCCCGAAAATCATTTCCCCGAAAATTCCACATCCCCGAAAATCATTTCCCCGAAAGTGCCACTTCCCCGAAAATCATTTTCCCGAAAATTCCACATCCCCGAAAATCATTTTCCCGAAAACTCCACATCCCCGAAAATCATTTTCCCGAAAATTCCATATCCCCGAATGTCATTTACCTGAATGGCCATTTTACCGAACTGCCGTTTTCCCGAATTTACATATACCCGAATGGTTACTTCACCAAAAAATCAATTTTTCCGAATGATGACCTAGATATAAACTAAATTGTTATTTAGGGATTTTTTTTTATAACAGTATGACGTTAATATTAAATTCTCCTACGTGTTTTGTAAGATTAAAAAAAAACAAATAACCGTAGAAGGCCATTAATAAACCACGCGGACACTTCAAGAGTGCGGGGTATTGAGATCATCCACGTTCAATAAAAAAAGATTTTTTTTGTAGCGGCCATTTTCAGCAAAGGACAATTTTCCAAAACGGTATCTACGTGGTAAGGATAGAACAGCAACGATAGCTTATGCGACGACTCGATGCGCTGGATTCAGTTTGTTCTAGATTTTGTTTAACTGAACTAATTTGTCTTTATCAATTTTGGCTGGATGAAGACTTTGAACAATTATTTTTTTATTTTTTTACGTCCAATTCGAGTTCTGCGACCAACACTTTTAATCAAATCTGAATAGTTGAGTATTGAATTACAAAAAGCATTTTTTGAATATTTCATCACCGCCATTTTAGATTTAAAATTACTAAACTGCCCATGTTCGCATAAATGTCCCATATGCAAAAACAGCAAGCTGAGAAAAACGCATTTGAAGTTTGTCCCATACATAAGGCTACGTGTTAAGTTTTCGCGAAACAACTGGATTTCTTCCAGATTCTTAGAACAAAGTACTGGATGTTATAGGCTCTTTCGAAAGAGCACACAATTTTGAATCAAACTGCATCAATAACTCGAAATCGATGAAAATGCATATGGGACATTTATGCGACCAGGGGCAGTAAATCACTTTAAAGTAGTTTAGGGGCTATACTTAAGCTCGACAGCTGATTTTGGTTGCCAAGGTCCCGAGTAACAATTACAAATTTTTGCGATACCTGCCATACCATACCATACCTGCCTGACCGGGTTCGGGGAAGTGGCGTTCGGGAAAATGGCCGTTCGGGGATATGGTCATTCGGGAAAATGATTTTCAGGGATGTGGAAAATTAGGGGAAGTGGCCATTCGGGAAAATGGTTTTTAGGGGAAGTCGCCATTCGGGGATGTGGCCGTTCGGGGAAATGGATTGTTCGGGGAAATGATTTTCGGGTAAATGACATTTCGGGAAAGTGTCTTTTCGGAGATGTGGCATTCGGGGAAATGTCTCTTCGGGAATGTGGGTTTCGGGGAAATGTCATAGATTCTTTTTTTGTATAGACAGTTGACCACGAGGGGGGGGGGGGGTCGAGATTTCCAAAAAAAGTGTCCACGTGGTTTATGGATGGTCCCAAATAAGAAAAAACTTACATACATATAAATCAAAAAAGGTTACATACATGTAAATCTACTAAAAGTCAGAGGTTGGTGTGGGCACTTAATTTCATTTAAAATCTGTTTTCAGGAAATTAAAATATACATTTTCATCTATTATCAAAACAAATTTGAAGGCATTTGGTTTTATCATTGCCGAGATAAAGCTATTTTAAGTTAGCAGTTTCAAAAAAACGGGTGCCACGATATGTTAACACTGCCTAGACCAAATCGGCTCAAAATTTTGGTGAAGACTCGTTAAACCGGTCCTGTCTGCATGACGAAGGCCGATTTTCAAAAAACTTATTTTTAAAAAAGATAGAAATATTTTTGGGTTTTTTTTAAATATAAAAAATCGCCAGTTTTTATTTTTGTATTTTTTTTAATCAAATTTTAAAATCGGGCTTCGTCATGCACACGGGATATGTCTTGAGAGTCTTCAACCCGAATTTCAGCCAATTTGGTCCTTCCCATCTCGAAATATCGTGACACCCGTACATCAACTCGGTGTTTCAAGAAAAACGCTCAGAAAGTTTGACAGTCCGCTATGCGCACGGCAAAATGTTGAGCTTAATATCGTCTCTAACTCAGTTTAATCATGTAATATCTTTATGAAACTTTCAGGAGTGATTGAAAATCATCTTTTTAGTGGATTCAATAAATTTGCTGTAATATGAAAATTTGTGATTTTCTACGGTTACATACAACTGGCCTTAAGAAACATCTCCCAACTACAATAAAGTAAGCTTCTTTCTTCAATATCGTGCATC
This sequence comes from Culex quinquefasciatus, assembly GCF_015732765.1. Taxonomy (NCBI): domain Eukaryota; kingdom Metazoa; phylum Arthropoda; class Insecta; order Diptera; family Culicidae; genus Culex; species Culex quinquefasciatus. Next base: position 25,865,128 of record NC_051861.1, on the reverse strand, counting down.
AAAGCCAAAAATCGATACCAAATCAGCCGCATCCACCTCTTGCAAGCATTAAATAATCGGATCACATGGTCCAACGAATGTCATATAAATTCCCGAGCATAGCCACACTCCTGCCTTGCTGCACCGTTGACCTCCACTGTCCCGACACCGTGACCATCGAAGTGTGAAAAAGGTCCACTCCGAATCGACGATATACGGCGATACGACAGGACGACCCCGACCATGGTCACCTACACCCGTTCCGTGTGACACTTAGCCGGGGCCCCAGGAATGCCACCATCAGTGACTACTGAACCTGATGGATGCTTTCCGCATCCGGATCCGGATCACGGATTGAAAGGTCGCACCGATTTGGAGAGTGTGGAAATGTTTAGGATAAAATGTGACGAGTGCATTAATTACTAGCGATTCAAAAAAAATGTTACAGAATCAAAACATGAATTGAAATTCCATTTGCAGACACTAAAAGCGACCGTTTTACCCCCTCTTCCCCAAAACATTTCACTAGCGTCCCACTTGTCCTTAACTGTAGTGAAAAAGTGGCCAATACAGTGGAAGCATTCCATTTCCAGCTTTGGTGATAGGGATTTGGGGCACCAAAATGTGCTTTCAACAGCACCGAAATGATGTTGTAATCTGTCATAAAAATCAGAACGTTGCGACACTAGGGCGAGTTTCGAGGGTTTCGATTATGGAGGATTTGTGTTATCTTTGCGGCAATATTTTAACGAGGTTGCAAAGATGTTAGTTTTGAACGGTTTTGTCATAATAATTTGTGGGAAAATGATCAAGTTAATATTTTGTATGTGGATGAACATTTACAAAGTACACTCAATTCCCGATGGTTTGACACCAACTGTTGTCAAACGAACGGGGTCACTTTTTAGTTTGACACCCCTTTTACACGGAGTTCACACACACTACCAAACGTTTGTTTTGATAGTGTGCGTGAGCGCCGTGTAAAAAGTGACAGTTCGTCACTTTTTAGTTTGGCTTTGACCAACCAACGGGGTACGAACTAAAAAAGTGTCAAACGAAAAAATGACCAACCACCGGGGGTTGAGTGCAGTCTTTCATGTCAGAAAACATGTGTACCACTTTTCCGTTGTGATCCCACTTTTACTTCATTGAAGTAAAATTACATCATAAAAGAGGTAATATTAAGCCTACCTCGAAGCCTACCAATTTTACACCTTAGAAATGAGTCATCCCACATATTTGGAACGGTTTCCAGATCGGCCAATATTCAAAAAATCATAGCACATCGATAATTGAACTTAATGTTTCGCTTTTAACTTCATTTGAAAGCTGCGAACATCTGCAAATTTTAACTTTTATATGAAGTTTTTGAAGAATTACTTTGACCCTTGAAATCCACAAATTTGGAACACTTTTTTCTTACGAATGTAAACAAACTTTGGATCTCTTCAGGAGTACATATTTATTACCAAACAATGAATTCACACACTGAATCCAATGAAACTCAAGCTTAGTGATGTTTGATGCATGGTTTGATAACTTTTTTGTGAAAATATCAGTTAAATTCAGGTGTTCCACAATTGTGGGAGGCACAATAACATCCCATAATTATGAAACAGGCCATTTGGAGGCAATGTTTTGCTGCTCTGGACAAAATAGCCTTGGAATGAAGTTTTTTGTTCAAAAAGTACTATTTTTACAAGTGAAATAGCAAGATAATGTCCAAATGAAGGTTCTAAAAATAGTAAGGTCGACAGAAAAGCTACTTTTGGCATGCTATTGACAAATTATCATAAAAGTGTTCCGAATTTGTGGGTGTTCCGAATATGTGGGATGACTGTATATGCAAAAGTTTCAAAAAAGTTAAAATGCTTCGATTTGGCTGAAAATGGGAGTTTTTCTATTTCTGAGTATGTTTCGTAAAATTTCCCGAGGAATCCGTTTAAAATATTTCCAGAAATAGGCTCTTCGGTACAGACGCTGTCAAAACCGCATTTCAAATTTTCATGCGACCTTTTCAAATATATGACTAATTTGTTTTAAATCCAAACTTTGTTATCTAAAAGCCTTATCAATCATCTTCATTTGCGTCGGTTAAAATGACACCAAGTTATGATATTTTGAAAAACCACCCCATGGCGTAGGTCACCCTAATGGCCAAGAACTTCCACTCCAATTTTGAGACAAAGCGAAACATTTTTTTTAAATTTTTTGATTTTTTTTGTTCCTGTTGATGGGACCAAAACCCACCACTTTCGAGCCATACTGGCTTTTTGGAAAAAAATAGCTAAAGCCCAAAAAAATTGCTTAATTTTTTTATGTAAAATCAATATTACTTTCTATTTCGAAAGTTGCGGTTTTTTATATCCTAAAAATATTTAAATGTTGCGTTGAAAATTCTTATTTTAAATACCGGGGTGACTTTGATAGTCATAGTTTTTGTTGTTAAAATCAGGTTAAAGGTGTTCAAATTTTATTTTTACGTCAAATGTACCATCGCTAAGGTTGTTGATATAGTTTTTAACAACAAAAAAATCAAATCAACTAAGTTTATAAGCTTTTTAACAATATATATGTATTTTACGCAAAATTGCTAAAAAGTCCGAATTTCGCCTAAAATTTGTTAAAAATAGTTTTGATTATAAAATTATCGAGTAATAATGCATTTTAAAACTAAATTCGAAGCACAAATCGAAAGTTTTCACTTTTTGTATAAAATTTGTTCTATTTGCCTTCAAATTTGTAAATTTTATTTAATTATGTTTCTAAAACACACATATTTTTATTATAAACTTACTCCGTTTGCCTTTACCTAGAAGAAAAGTCCGAAGAACTCGAAAATGCATTCCGTTTTCCGATTTGAAATCGTGTTCATTGAGATAATCATGACACTTTAAGAATATGAAAATAATGCTATTCATCAAGGTTTTCTTAATTATACTAAACTAACTTTTTAAAATTTTCAAAATTTAATGAAAACTTTTTATAGAAGTACCTTTCTCTACCCCGGTCAGTATGATTCCACACAATTCCGTACATATTTTATTTGTACCCTTCATTTTGCGAAAAAAATCTCAAAACTAACAATGTCACCCTGGTTATTAAAGTCACCATCATTTTACGGTATGTACAGCTTCCAAAATTGTATGGAGACATTTTCGGGTGAAAAAAATTATAAAAATCGACTTCTTCGCTCACAAGAAAGGATCCCTCAAATTTTAAGCTTGTTTAAAAATTAAAAAAAAAACTCGGCTTGGGGGGCTGCCCATAATAAAGTGGTATTAAGATATTCTAAATTTGATTTGATGGCTTTTGCAAAGTTTTAGGTCATGCTGTGAAAATGGGATCTCAGAAAAATACCGATTCTTTATTTAATTATTTATCACAAAAAAGTCGACTTCGACAAACTTTTGATGTTTCAGTCAACCAAAAGTGCCAACGTTTGTGCCATATGGCATGGTAGACGTTTTCATTCATATTTTTTAAAAATATTTCAAAAAACATCAAGCAATCGGAAAGTATGGTTGTGAAAGTTTTGACTTAAACCAAATCTATATAAATAAAAAAAATCGACGGGTTTGTTCGAACGCGAATCAGTTCAATACGGAGCATCGGATCGAGGTGCTCTTTGTTGCGATAGGTTCATATATGTCCAAGGAAGGTTCTTACGCCAAAAAGTTACAACTTTGGTCACTCCGAAACCGATTCCGGAAAATCTGCCGATTGTATGGGAAGGGTTACGTATAATCATATTTTGATCACAGTAGGCTGCATAAGGAAAAGAGCTTGAAACGTCAACAAACGAAAAAAGGCAGAACAAAGTTTGTCGGGTAAGGCTTGTTTAGATTAAATATACATGAAAATATGTGTTCAATTATGTGAGAAAACTCTATACATTTTTTATTTCTTACACTAGGGATTAAAGTCCAAGTATATTGTTTGATAAATTAATAGCATGCTATCATAGAATAATGATATTATTATTTCATTTTGACTATAGATGGATTTGTGCTACCTTGGAGCCAAAAAAATCAGACAATGGTCATTTTTTTCTAAACATGTTGAGAGTTCCAAAGATTTCCTAAAAAATGACAAAAAAAAACTTCAAGTTCATAAAGTTGGAGAGGGAAATGAAAAAAGTGATAATTATTTAATTTGTTCATAAAACCCTTTTGAATCGTTGGCAGTAATTTACAAACAAATTACTGAAACCTAAAAAAAAACAATTGTTTACTTTAGAAAAGTTTGCTAATAAATGGCAGTTGCACCCCGAAGCTCGGAGGAAGCAATAAATTTCCTCAATCGTATGCCCAACTTGTATTAATATCCGGTGCCGAACAACAAACCAACTAGTCAGCGGTCGATTTTCCGGTTCGGTCGTACACTTGTTCACAACTGTTGCTGGCAATCCCGACCGCTTGGCAAAACCAGCTTTCTCTCTCTCTCTCTCTTTATGTTTAAACTGCCAACGGGGCTGCACTCATTGGTATACGACCGCCAAACACTACTGATGCAACCGAGCTTTGAAAACTTTATAATTGAAGCGCACAAACTTAGCCTCCTTGGCCTGGGTGAAAACCATACAGAGTTTCAATCAGAACTTTCCCTATTTGACCTGTGCTCCCCGCGCTGGAAGTGGTTTGTAGTTTTGTGCGTAATGAACCGTTTTACCCCGAAATTCTATTCAGCTGTTCAAGGTCGACATTGTTTAATGATATAGTTTTCGTTCCGTTTCCAGATTTTGGTACAAAACCCATTCAGTTTCATTGGTTGTTCGCTTTCTGAAAGTTTTCTCATTTGATGCATTGTCCAGAAAGGGGAGCTTTGTACTGATAGCTAATATTTAAAAAATAAACTAAACTATTCCTAAAGCGGCACAAACTTTTGATACTTGACTACAAAGTAAAATACACTTCAACGATTGTCACAGGGCAGTGTCCCATCGTAAAACACGAGCACAAAGATAATTCAATTCTGGCCACTTTGTAACACTCCACAGTAAGTTCGACAGTGTAGATGGGGTTCTCTTGTTCTCTCCCTAGCCAACAGACATTTCAAATATGCTGGCTGCAGCGGAACCATGCTCCAGAAGCCACAAATTGGCCACCTCATTTGGTCAGATTTGGCTTACACTTTGTTAACGTTGAGACAGGTGCAATGCAATGCCTTTGAGTGTTCCATTAGAAGTTGAATTGTTACGCTGTCACACGTCAACCAATGCAATGCTTGTGGAGAAGATTTTTTTTACTTGTACCAACTTTTACACTTAATTTGTGGTTTCAAATATCACACTTTTAAAAAAGACCTTGTTTTGTTTCAAACATATAATAAATTAAAATATTTGTCAATGTATGAAATGCACAAAAAATTGTTGAGAACAGTTTTGCATACAGCCATTCCTGAACTAATTAAGTTTTGCATCGACGATTAATGAATTAATATCCAATTAAAAAGTTATCTGGTTAACTTCAATTGGCTTAACGCATAAATCGAATACCTGAATTTAATTGCACAATACAGTATTAACGTTAGGAAACAAAACCACTAGCCAGTAAGCATTATAATTTTTTGAAGTATTCTTGAAAGTATCAACATTTATTTACAATTTAACTGCAAAAGTATTCGAAAAATGTTTTTGCAGGTCCTGAACGCGTAAACTTAAATAACCACCGGACCATCCTGCACCAACACAAAACAGGAAAAGCGTTTTCCCAACTCGATGAATATTTTAAGCTGCTGCAGGTCGCAGACATGAAGTGGGCATTTCTCATTGGAAAGAATGGACCAGAAACTCAACGCACCCGTACGGAACGTTTTTTTTCGCCTCTACGCAGTAAAACTGACAACCAATAATGAACACGAAAGTGGCCCATCATTTATGCAGATTACTCGTTGGTGAGTTTCTGGTGGTTGGTTCCGCTTCAAAGGACAATCGTTTTGCTCCGGAGACGCAAGTGGCCTTATTTCAGCGTGTCGTCCTGTTACAGTAAATAAAAAGCGAAAATTAAAAAAAAAATGTATTTAAAGCTTACATTTTTCTCTTTTTATTTAATTAAAGTCAACTTTATTGGAGAAAATGGAATAACACTGAAATGAATAAAAATATACCATTCGATGCCAAGTAGGGATCCAGCTGACTTTTCGACTCATCAAACTTGGTATTGTAAAAAAAAATACCGACAAAAATTCAACTTAATTGTAAAGAACATTAACACATGTTACCTGGTTTTCGAACAATTCCTTAACGAGCCACTTCTACCATAATTTTCTACGCTTGGAATGTAAATTGGTGATTCATCGAATTGAGCTTTCCACGTGTGTGGGTAGGACCAAACGAGGGAAAAGCGGCATATGAGCAACTCTCTACGAAATCGGCCGATTTCGACCATTTTTATTTTTTGATTTTTTTTATTTGACTCAAACTTTGTGGGGGCCTTCCCTATGATCAAATAAGCTATTTTGCGTCATTGGTTCACCCATACAAGTCTCCATACAATTTTGGCTGCTGTCCATACAAAAATGGTATGTAAATATTCAAACAGCTGTAACTTTTGAGTGAATTTTCTTATCAATTTGGTGCCTTCGGCAATGTTGTAGGTATTGTTGAGAACCATTGAGAAAAAAATAGGTACACGGAAAAAAAATTGCAGATTTTTTTATCAACATTTTTTTTACTAAAACTCAATTTCCCATAGAGAAACATGGTCAAAAAATCTGCGCCGAGTTTGAATTTTTGAAAAAATAATGATTTTTGGAAAAAATCGAAGTTTTATGCAAAAACAAGTTTAACATTACTTTTTAATGCAAAATTGAATTTGCAATCGAAAAGTACTTTACAGATTTTTTGATAAAGGGCTCCGTTTTCAAGATATAGCCACCGAAAGTTTGATTTAGCGAAATATTTGCAGTTTTTCAATTTTTAAAAATAGTGACCATGAGTGACCATTTCTAAAAATATTTTTTTTGAAAAGTTCAGAATTTGCTATAAAATTGTCTAAGAGACATTGAAGATTGGACCTCGGGTTGCTGAGATAGAGCTGCTTAAAGAAAAAGAAACACGAAAATTGAAGTTTTCTAAATCTCACCAAAACAACCCACCATTTCTAATGACGACATCTCAGCAATTAATGGTCCGATTTTCAATGTTAATGTATGAATCATTCGTGAAAGTTTCCGATCTTTTCGAAAAAAATATTTTGAAAATTTTTAAATCAAGACTAACATTTTAAAAGGGCCAAATATTGAATATTACGCCCATTTAAAATGCTAGTCTTGATTTAAAAAATTTCAAAATATTTTTTTCGAAAAGATCGGAAAATTTCACGAATGTTCCATGTATTAACATTGAAAATCGGACCATTAATTGCTGAGATATCGTCATTAAAAAATGGTGGGCTTATTGGGTGAGACTAGAGGGTGACGAGCGGGAATTCCCGGGAAATTTACCATTTTTGGACCTCTCGATTCCCGGAAAATTCGGTCGAGACTCCCGGGAAATTTATACTTATAAATATCGAAGCAAAGTTATGAAAACTAATCAGGAAAAAAACATTTAAAAGATTCAAAATTGCTTAGAACATTGAATGTCTAATGTTTGATGTTCAAGTTCGAATAAACCAATGTTTCTCTAATCTTCTTATCCAGAAAGTGTAAATTTTAACTTGTCGAAAATTCCAATAACTATAATTTAGAGAAGCCAAAAACAGGTGGACCCAAAAATTTACCTTAAAAATTATTTAGCAGTTACACCCCAAGATTTCATACTTGTTTTATTAATGTTTTATTTTCAATTTTTTTTTTTTGAATTATTTGTAAAAGAGAAAAGCTTTTTCAAGTTAAGTTCAATTTCCATATCTTCTCTTGAGCATAGCAATCCAATCTAGTTTTTTTTGTGAACATTTGGGTTTTCCTGATAACTGTAAATATTTTTTTCAATGAATATTTAATGTTGTACTAATAAATTAAAAAAAAAATCTTGTTCTGAGTCGTTGTTTATCATATAGGAAAATTCCCGATAGTGGGAAATTATATATAAGCTATATTAGTAGTTTTTTTTACAAAAATCTAATAACAAGTTTCACAATCACTCAGTGCGAATTAAGATTCGTAAATATTTTAAACTACAATTTTGAGTCTTAAAAAACTCAAGAAACGATTTTGTTTTTGCAGATTCAGAAAAAAATCAAAAGTTTTATATAGTTCCTCAAAACAATGAAGCTGTTTAAATTACCGTTTCATAGAATTAGTATGAATTAACAGTTACTGAATTCATTTAAAAGTAACAAATTTATTATTTTTCATTTTAAATTTTTGACACTGTTGGCCTAGTAAAATAAAACTCCTGGTCCGGGAATTCCCGAAATTGCCAAGTTCAACTCTCGATTCCCGGGAAATTGAAAATCTCGAGAATCGTCACCCTCTAGGTGAGACTTAGAAAACTTCAATTTTCGTGTTTCTTTTTCTTTAAGCCGCTGTATTTCAGCAACCAGAGGTCCAATCTTCAATGTCTCTTAGACAATTTTATAGCAAATTTTCTGAAGCATATAAAAAAATATTTTTAGAAATGGTCACTCATGGTCACTATTTTTAAAAAATTGAAAAACTGCAAATATTTCGCTAAAATCAAACTTTCGGTGGCTATATCTTGAAAATGGAGCCCTTTATCAAAAAACCTATAAAGTACTTTTCGATTGCAAATTCAATTTTGCATTAAAAAGTAATGTTAAACTTGTTTTTACATAAAACTTCGATTTTTTCCCAAAATCACTATTTTTTCAAAAACTCATAACTCGGCGGCAGATTTTTTGACCATGTTTCTCTATGGCTCAAAAGTTGCGGATTTTTGTCCCCTAAAACATATAAAAAATACGTATTTTGGGAAATTGAGTTTTAGTGAAAAAAAAGTTGATAAAAAAATGCAATTTTTTTTCCGTGTACCTATTTTTTTCTCAAAAGTCCTTAACAATACCTACAACTTTGCCGAAGACACCAAATTAATCAGAAAATTCACTCAAAAGTTACAGCTGTTTGAATATTTACATACCATTTTTGTATGGACAGCTGCCAAAATTGTATGGAGACTTGTATGGGTGAACCAATGACACAAAATAGCATAGCCCCCACAAAGTTTGAGCCAAATCAAAAAATACAAATATAATCCATTTCCGGTTTTGGTAGAGAATTGCTCATATGTAAATTGTGTGACAATTTACAAGCTATATTGGCTGTGTCGTTGTCACTGAACACTGTGGAACGTTTCCAATTCAGTACTGCGCCTACGAGCCCCAAGGGGGTCTTACATGCGATAAATGTAACTATTCTAGTGCTTATAAGCTGTAGAAGAAGCCGCAGTTGGCTAGTAAAGCGATGGAAAGCTTACATTCAATGTGACCTTGGATCCCATCAAATTCGCAGCAGCCCTATTTTTAGCTCATAAAAATATATAACTCATGTAAATTGTAAACTCAATTGGAAACAAATAATGTTTTTTGCCTCCGAGTCCAGTTAAGAACTGACCATACAACAGTACAAGCAAAAAATGTCAAACGAAAAATTGATCACCAATCAGGAAGTTTAGTGTGGTGAAGAACCTTACCTCAACGTTACCGGCTCGTCCTCACGTGGAACATGACTCCGGCCAAGCGTGATCATTTCGCCCAGCACGTCCAATATCTCCGTCCGGTTGAACTCGCCAATCACGGACGAATTGTACTCCGTGGACCACGGATATCGTAGGATCGTGGCCTGGGTACAGTTGACCAACCGTTCCAGCTCAACTGTATCACTCATCGTGCTTGACTGAATTACACTCTTTTTTTTCTCTCTCCTCAAACTAATCACTTCCGGCTTTCACCGGTCACACTGTTACACATGTAGAAATCACGTGGCAAATCTTGTTTCTTCTGTTTATTTTTCCGGCCACTTGTTGACAATCGGTCGTCGGTGATTCTCCCAGGAGTGCCAACAATAGAATGGATGGATGACAACCGGATTGGCAGCTATAAATACACAAACACTCCCACATACACAACAATATATTTCCACCAGAGACGAACGGAGGTCCTGGCTGCTGATTTCCGGTGGAACCAGCGACGCTGAAGTATGATTGATTCAAGCCGGTTGATTTTTCCTCCTCGCACAGTCCCTCAGGGTATCTCGACTGCGAGGACAGGAAATGGTAGCAGATTTTTTTTTTCCTCGTGTGTAGATCTACTTACAGCGACAAACCCACAGCTAGAGAGTGTTGTATTCAGGAACAACACACAAATGCCCACGCTTACACACACATACACACAGCTAAATGACTGTTGGTGAACCAGGACGATCCATGGCCTTGCACTTGGAGCGATTCCGATAAGCCTGCGAAAGGAAAAGCGGAAAAATGGCAATTTGTCAACATAAGTGGATTACATTGATGATAAGCTAAGCGAACTACCTGCCCTGTAGTTTCACGAGGAAAAGGATTATATTTTGAAATCATTTTCCACAAATAATTGAATTACAAGCAGATCACCTTTTCGCAATATCTGTTGAAAGCTCTTCCATGTAACAAGGCTAACTTCAAGGTTAGACAAATTTTTGAAATTTTGAAATTCGTCATGATGGTTGCAACTTGAAATGCAGTCCTTTTTATTTTTTCACTGATTAACCCTACTCCAACGAAACAAGTAGATGATCCCGAAAAATCTGAATTACGGTTGTAACCCAAAGACTATTCAAATATTTTACTCAGCTCCGGACAAAACCTGTACATTAAAATAAAAAAGCTAAAAACATCAAAAGTTATGATTGAGCAACTCTCTACGAAATCGGCCGATTTCGACCATTTTTATTTTTTGTATTTTTTGATTTGACTCAAACTTTGTGGGGGCCTTCCCTATGACCAAATAAGCTATTTTGTGTCATTGGTTCACCCATACAAGTCTCCATACAATTTTGGCTGCTGTACATACAAAAATGGTATGTAAATATTCAAACAGCTGTAACTTTTGAGTGAATTTTCTGATCAATTTGGTGTCTTCGGCAAAGTTGTAGGTATTGTTGAGGACAATTGAGAAAAAATAGGTACACGGAAAAAAAATTGCAGATTTTTTATCAACTTTTTTTTCACTAAAACTCAATTTCCCAAAGACGTATTTTTTGATTTTCGAGATTTTTTGATATGTTTTAGAGGACTAAAATCCGCAAATTTTGAGCTATCGAGAAACATGGTCAAAAAATCTGCCGCCAAGTTATGAATTTTTGAAAAATAGTGATTTTTGTAAAAAAAATCCAAATTTCATGCAAAAACAAATTTGAAGTTATTTTTTAATGCAAAATTGAATTTGCAATCGAAAACTACTCTACATTTTTTTTGATAAAGGGATTCGTTTTCAAGATCAAAATCAAAAAAAAAAAGAGACATTGAAGATTGGACCTCGGGTTGCTGAGATACAGCCGCTTTAAGAAAAAGAAACACGAAAATTGAAGTTTTCTAAGTCTCACCAAAAATACCCACCATTTTCTAATGACGATATCTCAGCAACTAATGGTACGATTTCCAATGTTAAAATATGAAACATTCGTGAAATTTTCCGATCTTTTCGAAAAAAATATTTTGAAAAAAAATAAATCAAGACTGACATTTTAAATGGGCGTAAAATTCATTGTTTGGCCCTTTTTTTTAGACAATTTTATAGCAAATTTTCTGAACTTTTCAAAAAAAATATTTTTAGAAATGGTCGCTCATGGTCACTATTTTTAAAAATCGAAAAACTGCACATATTTTGCTAAAATCAAACTTTCGGTGGCTATATCTTGAAAACGAAGCCCTTTATCAAAAAAAATGTAGAGTAGTTTTCGATTGCAAATTCAATTTTGCATTAAAAATAACTTCAAATTTGTTTTTGCATGAAATTTGGATTTTTTTTTCAAAAATCACTATTTTTCAAAAATTCATAACTTGGCGGCAGATTTTTTGACCATGTTTCTCGATAGCTCAAAAGTTGCGGATTTTAGTCCCCTAAAACATATCAAAAAATCTCGAAAATCAAAAAATACGTATTTTGGGAAATTGAGTTTTAGTGAAAAAAAAGTTGATAAAAAAATCTGCAATTTTTTTTTCCGTGTACCAATTTTTTTCTCAATTGTACTCAACAATACCTACAAGAAGACACCAAATTGATCAGAAAATTCACTCAAAAGTTACAGCTGTTTGAATATTTACATACCATTTTTGTATGGACAGCAGCCAAAATTGTATGGAGACTTGTATGGGTGAACCAATGACACAAAATAGCTTATTTGGTCACAGGGAAGGCCCCTACAAAGTTTGAGCCAGTGTTGGTATTATCGCGCTCTCGTGAGAAAATTTTCTCTTTCTCGAGTTCTCGCCGCGAGTCTCGAGCTGCCGAGAGAAACTCACCGATTGCCCGTGCTCTCCTCCGCTCGCGAACGGGCTTTCTCGCGAGCCAGAATTGCCCGTTCGCGAGAAGTTGAACTTGTTAGAAACGAACAAAAAAACAACACAGCGATTGAAGTTACACCTCTATAACATCGCCTGGTTCGTATTCATAAGCCTGATAAATAAATTGCTATCTTGGGACGAACGGCTAGCACAAGGCGCTCGCGAGCGCTCGCGGCGAGAGCGAGAACGCGAACGAAAATGCAAGCGCGAGCGAGAAGAGAAAAGTACTACAAGTTCTCTCCCTCGTTCGCGAGCGAGAAATGCTTTCCTTCTTCTCGCTCGAATTCCAACAATGGTTTGAGCCAAATCAAAAAATACAAATAAAATCCATTTCCGGTTTTGGTAGAGAATTGCTCGATTTTTTTATTTCAAAAATTGGCTCTAGCCCTCTTAGTCATTTTAGAAGAGGGAGGGGGGATTGGATGCGAGGAGTTGAAATATAATTGTTCACGGATGACCACTAAACTGCCGTTTAACGGCGATATAATGTATACGCCATTTTGGGCATTTTCAATTTTATTGCACAGTCTGATAAAGAATCTTAAAAACTACCTCCTGACGAAAGAATTTTTCAAAAAACTGCTCTGGGGCCCATTTTATTAGGCAAACAAACACTGATGTATACGCCAATTTACTCACCATGATGTATTTTCACATTAAGAATTAATAGAAGTCAAATTCAATACTGTTTGAATGTTGATTTGAGGTTTTGGGACCAAATCTAGACTGGCCAATATTTTATTACATTATTTCGATTTAATTCTTAAGGGGACGTCCATTAGGCGTCATCCATAAAGTACGTCACGTTCTGAGGGAAGAGGGGGGTTTTGAGCAAGTGTGACATTGCGTGTTGAAAGCATAGGGAAATCGTGACAAAGGGGGTGGAGTAAAATTTGGCTGATTTTAATGTGACGTACTTAATGGATGACACCTTATCCACAGCCACGTAGACACTTTTTTGAAAATACTAGACCAACCCACCTCCCTTGCGGACAATTGTTCATGCAGAAAATGTGTTTATGGAGCGTAGACAATCGCTAAGGGAGCGTTATTTTATTACGTAACGCAAAAATCGGATTTTAGACCCCCTCCCCCCTCGTAACAAAATTTCTATACAAATTTTAAAAATGTTGTATGGTGCGTAACATGGCCTCCGACCCCCCTCCCCCCCCCAACTGCGTTACGTAATAAAAGAACGCTCCCTTAATACCCCACCCCCTTAAAGTATCCACGTGGACAATGCATTAAGGGATCCGCTCAGCTGTCAAAATAGCTGGCATAATAAATATCAAGAAATTAAAAATGAGAGTGTGTGCAACATGGAGTTAAACTTTCTGTGAAGTTGCTGTGAAGATTACCATGGCACTTTGAAAAGTTTAACTCTATGTTGCACGCACACATTCTCACTTTCAATTTCTCGATAGCCTGCTTTGATCGAGCAATGTATATATACCACGGACGAACGGACATGACACCAGGAACAAATTTTCTTCAAATTTCTGAAGCAAACTATCACTTGCGCCATCTACACTCAAGTTGTCGAAGTAGCTTTGCACGATTACGCATGATTTCTCAAAACGTCTTATGCAATAATTAATTAAAATATTTAGCATTAGTATTGTACTAGAAACAGTTTTTTGGCATTAAGTTTGTCTTTATGATTCTATGTAATTTATCATGTTTACTAAAATTGCCGAAAAATTGATAAAAATTGTATTTTTAATATAAAATCAGAAGACCAATTCAAAAAGTGCCCATGAGTTTGCATCATCAGTTGTCTTTGTTTACGTTTAAGACCACGTGGCGCGAAGATTTTGACATAAGAGATCTCGCTTGCGCAGGTTTTCGCCAAGAAGAAGTAAAAGAAAACCTGCTTCACTTTTTGAAACTCCGTGTCATGTCCGTTCGTCCGTGTATATACATCATTGGGAATAGAGGTGGGCAAAAAATGAGCGAGCCGCTCAAAGAGCCGGTTCACTGAAAAGAGCGAACGAACCGTGGTTCAGAAAAAAAGAACCGCGGTTCTTTTTAAACTTCGGTCTTTTGAAAGAACATTTTCAAGATGGCATGATTTATGTTATAAATATAATTTATTGAATTTCCAAAAAAAAGTATTAAATTTGTTTTTGAGAATTGAAAATGCAATTTCAAATATTTCAATGCTAATAAAAATTTATCTCAAAAGTAAATGATTGTCCGTGTCTGCCTGTGTGGATTAATCGGACCGCGCACTGGACTCACAATCCAAAGGTCGCTGGTTCGAATCCCGAGGCGGACGCAAAAAAATCTAAGTGTAAATATAGGTATTCGGTGCCCTCTCCCCGTGCCATACCTTCACACTTCGGAGACCCGGGAGGCGGAGTCTTGTCGCAAAAAGAACGATACACACCTGTGGAACCGTTGACGAAACCGCAAGGTTTAAGAGGGCCACATCATAAGGTGTTACGTCGATTCCGTTTTTTTTTAAATGATTGTCCGAACAAAATGAAAAAAATAATCATTGTACAACTGTACATTGTATACTAAAGTTTAACCAGAATACGAATTTGAGCATTTCAAATTGCGTAATTTGTAAAATATTACCAAAAATCTGAACTGAATAGTTTAGAGATTTTTGAAAAAAAACCTTTTGTCCGATTAAGCTTTAGCGTTTATAGACTTTATCGATTAAATCAGAATGTAGAAAAGAGTTCACAGAATATTTTCTTCAAATAAAACATCAGAATTAGTTCAGTTCTTACAGAAATAAACGCAATTAAAAACAATTTTTCCAGCATCCTAGATTTAAGTTTGGATGCCATTCAATTACCCGAATGTTTAGGTTCGAGTAGAAATCTTGACAAAGAGACCACCAACAACTATGGTTTCCAAGGGCATCTTCTCGTTTTAAGTTTTAAATAATTTATAAAAGTCCAATGTTAAGAAACCTTTAAAATCACACTATTCATTAAAAAAAAACCTTGATACAAACTTTGAAAAGGGCACAAAACTCTTGTAAACAAGAGTGTATTCCTCTCACACCTTATGCAAACTGTCATTCGAGTGAAAGAGATACACTATTGTTTACAAAAGTTTTGTGCCCTTTTGAAATGTTAGGCTCCAAATGATGTTTGTGGTTTGAAATCGTAAAGAATAGGCAAAAGCAAGAAATTCTGTAGGGGCCACATTTTAATTGTACTTTTTAACAGTTTCAACAGAGCAGACCTTAAGTTAGTCATTTAAATTGAAAAAAAAGAACAAAAACAGAAAATCGTGTCTACAGCAAATTCACCTCAATGGCTTATACATCATATCGCCGTAAAACGGCAGTAAAGTGATAGTAAACGGGATTTTTTTGGGGAATCATGGTGACACTACTTTTTCCGATTCCTTACGTAATATTTAGTGTATATTTGCTATATTTCATCCAACTCTGTTAAGATTCAGAGGTGCTGTTAGGCGCTGAATTTTATATGAGAAAAATCCCAAAAATGAATGTAATAAAACTTTCCTTCAGAATTTTCATTCAAAAAACTTAAAAAAATTTAATAGAAATTTAAGTGCAATCAGCTGAAATCAATTTAAAATGCATTCTCTTACGTTCAGATTCATTTTCAGCATGTTTGGGTTGATTTAAAAATCTTTTGAATTTTTGAAAATTTTCGATCTTTAGTATCGCACAAAGTTTTTTTCGTTGAAATTTAGTTTTCGTCAAATCTTACATTTTTTTAAGACTTATGATTGCAAAACAACTTAACTAGTGTAAAATGCATTTTAAAACACTTTTGGAGTTAAAATAACATTAGAAAAGTGGTAATTTTAAACTATCCAGTTTTACACCTTCCAAATTTACACATTTTTTACTGTGTATATCTCATTATCGGTTATGGGATTACTGTGATCTTCCCTATCACAATATTTACCTTATCGTCATAATTAGATCCAACTGTTACCAAACAGCTTCTGGGCTTTTGGCAGAGTTATTCCTTCTCCCGGCTTGCTCATTTTTTTTTAAGAGAAGCAAAAAAAACTAAAAATCTACGCCCCCATCCGACATTGCCGGAAGGCCCCAAAAACACTTTGTTCGGGCGAGCTTTTCATTTGGCCAAGTGAGCACGAAGCAAACAAATTCTGTAGCTTTGTCGAGGCGTCAGCGTTTTTTTTTTCAAATTTGTTTTATTGTGTTTGAGAAAAAGTTTGTGTGGCTTATTTTTTGTAATTTTTGGAGCGATTACAATGCAACAAGAATCATAACTTAAAAGCACTGTTGAAATTATAAATGTAAAATGTTCTGATAATTTCAGAAATCATAAAAATAAACAGTATGAAACTTGTTACCATAGTTTGACTTCACAATGCTGATTCTAGGATGTTCATTATCCTTGTCAGTTCATCCTTCCCACTTAAAGTGTACCTTTCGAGCAACTTAACAAAGTGGAAAATTCACTATTTTTTCTAACCGTTTCCAGAAGCATCTCTGTGAATTGTTTACCCAGATCCGCAGTCGTTTCCGCTACGCTATGGAAAGCAAAATTTCTTTGAAATACAAGCATCCTTGTTGGTGGCACAATTTGTGATGCAACTTATACAAGATTTCCTCGTTCCGCTGGAAAAAAAAATCCGGTTCGTCATGTTTCCTGCTCTTCATTTGCTATGCTACGCTTTTCCGTACTGTCAGGGTTGGTAGAAAAATTGGATTTAGGAAATCTTATTAAATTTCAGCTCGGAAAGTGACCCAAGGGCAAACAAGAAAACTTGGCAAAGTTTTCGGCTCCATTTCCTAAGACGTCTTACGAAATTTGATTCAAACGAGCTTTTCCGGTGTTATTTGACCCAATTAGGCCGATGCAAATATTTAAAAAAGTTTTTGTCCCTCGGCCCTGGCTGAGGTCAAGGGGGGGGGGGCAAAAAATAAAAAAAATATAAAAATTTAAATAACAAGCCATAGTCTTCACATTTAAATGGAAAAAGTGTTTTAAAATGCATTTTACACTAGTTCAGTTGTTTTGCAATCATTAGTTTTCAAAAAATCGAAGATCTGACAAAAACAAAAATTGTATCAAAAAAAAAAGATTTTGCATCGAAAATTTTCAAAAAATCTTAAGATTTTTTAATAAACCCAAACATGCTAAAAATGATTTTAAACGCAGGAGAATGTGTTTTAATTTGATTTCAGTTGGTTGCACTTGAATTTTCATTGAAATTTCGAAGTTTATTGTAAAAATATCTTTTTTGCCCCCTGATTTTTCGGGCCAATTTTGAAGGGGGGGAGGTGACAAAAACTTTTAAAAATATTTGTACCAGCCTTAGCAGCAAATCAAAGTATTTTTCAATCGTCACAGTTTCACATTGGATGCAGAGCGTTATAAAATGTCACATAACCTTTCGATAACCAAAATCTCATTCAATATTTTTCCCAAAGCCAACACCATAAGAAAGACAAATTGAAGTCTGATATCCGATAGACAATTTTCATTTCACAAATTGAGTGGATTTCCTATGGGAGTGACTGTGAAAATAGAGATTATCAAAATAAATCATAAAAAATAATTATCTTAAGCAAAATCTCATATTTTGATCGCAAATTTGTTGGTTAGAAAAAATTAACTGACTTACTCCAAAAAAAGAGTATTTTACAATCAAATTCCCATCCCTACGGCACAAAGGATTAAGTTTCTCCAAGCCCCAAAGCTTTTAGTAAAATAAGATCGAAAGGAAGCGATTTGAAATTGGAAGTGATGACGACGACGACATCCTCATGGAAGAACTTTGCACTTCACTCCCGGGGGGTGGGCATCCAACTGGCATCCTTCGCTAAATCACTTTCTTCCCTATGCATTTTAAAGTTTTCTGGGTAAATAGGGGGAAGACTACTCTCTATCCGGGATGACGAATTGACTTGAGGGAGCGAGTTTGGATTTGCAGAAGACGTTTAATCGAAGATTTTTTAATATTTTTAACGCTAGAGATGGGACAGTAGCTGCTCGATCGAAGTGACTTTTGATATCTAGGATTGCAAAGTTTAATTGAAAATAGAGTAAGGTGAATATGAAATGCTCTCCAAACCTAATTTAAAATGTGTCGTAGCATTTTGAGAATCATGTGTAAAAAGGTTAACCCCAAAAAAACTTAAATAATTGTCGAACTATTTTTCAACTATTAAATTTGCCTTATTTAATACTAGTAATAATAAACTGAAAAAAAAATTAAGTAAGAATGTGTGAGTGTTACAAAAATATGCAATTAGCTGTGTGTAAGTTGATTTACTCAATCCGCATTTGTTTATATCGCGTCTTCTATGAAGTAATGTACCGTCATCAGGAGTGACACTGAGTCTGGGGGGTGACATTGGGTCTGAAATTTGAGAGATCGGATCAATCTCATATTTTGATTGATGTCATACATATTTTAATACATGGAAAGCTTCGGCTTATTCGTTTATGCTGTCTGCCAATTAGCTCAACAACACATAATAAAATTAAAAAAAAAAAAAAACAGATATAATTTATTGAATCCTTTTCCGTTAATACTTCTGAGTTCATCACGTTAAGTACCTGCTTACTCTCAAAAATAGATCAAATTTCCACGAAAGTGGAACCGAGAGAGTCAAAATTTTCCAACCATCATCTTCTCTTCCCCGTAGCGTACATTTTACCTTGAGTGGAAATTCCGATGTCTTATCTGTCCCTAACCCATCTACGGTGAAGAGTACTTGATCAAAACATGCATGACCAAGACCACGTGTGCCCTATATGCCTTTGTCTTATACGATGTTGTTCGTCAAAGATCAAAAGAGTTCCTACACCTATGACAAAGCTTCAAACAAACAGGGACCAGTTTTAAGAATATCGTTAACGTTTATCAGACAATGCCTTCAGGTTCCCTCTACCTTGTGTTATTTAATGCCTCGTGGAATTATGGCATGTTTTTGGAGCTCACAAGTCAATGTTTCTGAAAATTATAAAATAATAATATTTTCACATTTCAAATTTTCACAGTGCAGACAGTGCCATACAGAATGACGACGGCAATGGTTCCGACTAAAGCCATGATGGTCCCACCTGTTTGTTTTTGGACAAGCTTACATATCCCTGCAAATATGTGTCCAACTGTTGAAACAAAACAACGTTCTAGGAAAGCTTCTCGATGTTTTCCCAAGTGTTGCAGATTTTCCTATGCTAATTTGAACTGCAGCATCCCAACCGAGATTTTCTCCGCTATGCAAGTGCAGCGCAAATACAATCAACAAATATGTTTTTGTTTATAAAATGCAAACCACCGACTGTCACCGGCCGCCATAATGGCGTATTTTTATGGCATCTTTTGACAGCAGGTAATTGGTTTCACGTTTGAACTAAACTCTACCTAATGAACCTCCAGAGAGTACACAATCCATTACAACTTGTTCTCGGAACGCTAACTTACATAACTAGTTGCCCTCATCGTAACGGAACTGCAAAACTGCGTTGGCGTAGTCAACAATTCCAAAGGCATGTTTACCTGCAATACACGACTTTTCGCTTGGCTTGTGCGGGTTTAAAAGAAAACTGACAACACAAAAGGTGTACAACGTGGTACCGTGTCTCGCAGGGAATCGCTTAGACTTTTTCCCAAGATTTTCCCTTGTCTGTGGGAAACTTTTGAAAACTGTCACCACTTGGAAAGCCAATGGGCAAACGAGCTCTACGTGACTCGATTTGGAGTTGAATAGTTTTTGTTATTTTTTTTTCTCTCACGATAACGACTATTATGACATACAACTTTTATTGTATTATTTGAGAACTAGCAGGTGCCAACACATAGTTGTCACAAGTATGAACACACGGAAATACTATTTGAGGAAAATCCAACAAACGATAGTTTAATTTTCATCTTGACTTATTAAATGTCTGAAATAACTAAAACATGGGCAATTTCAACTGTTTGTCAAACTTAACTAAAATTTTTGTCTAGATGAAAATTACCCACAATTTCTCGCTGTCATTCTTGCTATAAAATTATCAACGACATAATCTTCGCCGTCTTAATCACACGAGACAAGCACAGTTTTGCTGGTGGCAATGTTTGAGCTTCTATAATGGTAAGCTATCATAAACTTTCTATTTGTCTCAACTTGTGAGCTGTGCAATGATGGGGGCGACGACGGAAACAGATACCATCCACACCAGATATGTACCCAAGTACGATCTTGTTGTTTGCCAACATAACGAGAATAAGTGCCGTGCAAATAAACTTTTCAACACACTCACTATACTAGAAGCTGCTTAATATTTCTAAGGAGATTTGCCCTACTTTTAACATTCAGTAGATCTTAAATTTGAGAAATAAAAAAAGTACTTTTCGCATGCATTAATTATAACTTGCGACTGAAATTTTATTTTACGAAGTTTTCTATTTTGAGCGTACTGAACAGAGTACATTCTCCATTTGATATATTTTCATTGGCTGCTTCAGGCAAACTTGTTTAGTTTTTAAAAAGCTTGTGCAATATATTTTGTTCAAATTTATTCATCAAGTTTGTATAATATATAATATTATAACTGAATCAGCTTGAAAACCTAAAACATTTTTTGCCCCTATTTTGGGCGTAATGCTCTTTGAATTCGGCTTTCAACGTGCCTTCATTACACCAAACTTCTGATTGGCTGGAATCTTGAAGCGTTGATGCTTTTTAGACGTACAGTTCAGTCCCAAACAGGCTAAATCGTGGCTAAGCAATTCGATAGCGGTGTGCTCTAATGTTCTAACTGAAAATTGGGCCAAAATGAGTTAATGATGCCATCTTTTAGCTAATTAAATTCCCTACAAAATGCTTCTAACAGATCTGAAAAATTCGTTTCCTACGCGGAGATATCGCCTTGCAACCATTTGTACTAACTGACATTTTCGAACGCGTCATGGATGTGCTCTCATATTTTCCATCATGGCTTGACCTTTTGAAAACACGCAAATCCATAAAAATACGATTACACTATAATATTATGGTAAATTGCCAGGTGTCCTCACTAGTTTGAGCAATATTATGGAGCACTATTTTGGAAGGCAAATAGCACAAGTGTGCACATTTGGAAGCGAGAAGGAATTATCAGTTAGGTGAAGTGTGTTAAAATGGTTTAGTGGAGTAGTTTTTTTTTGTTTGGACGACCCATTGATTAGGATTAGTGTACTTAGGTTCTGTAGGTTAGTTTAAAATGTTGTTACGTAGTTTTCTTTGTATGGAAGACCCCTGCAGTTGTACTAAGAGTGCACAACGACTTGAAGAATATTTCAAACTGGACTTTTGGGTTGAGCTAAGTGAGTAATGGGTTGGGGAAAAATGTTGTTACGTCGTTTTTTTACCTGGACGACCCCTACAGTTGTGCTAAGAGTGCACAACGATTTGAAGAATGTTTCAATTTGGACTTTTGGGTTAGGCGAAGTGGGTAATGGGTTGGGGAAAAATGTGTTTACGTCGTTTTTTATCATGGACGACCCCTTCAGTTGTGCTAGGAGTGCACAACGACTTGAAGAATATTTCAAACTGGACTTTTGGGTTGGGCTAAGTGAGTAATGGGTTGGGGAAAATTATTGTTACGTCATTTTTTTTACCTGGACGACCCCTACAGTTGTGCTAAGAGTGCACAACGATTTGAAGAATGTTTCAAATTGGACTTTTGGGTTAGGCTAAGTGGGTAATGGGTTGGGGAAAAATGTTTTTACATCGTTTTTTATCATGGACGACCCCTTCAGTTGTGCTAGGAGTGCACAACGACTTGAAGAATATTTCAAATTGGACTTTTGGGTTGGACTAAGTGAGTAATGGGTTGGGGAAAATTATTGTTACGTCGTTTTTTTTACCTGGACGACCCCTACAGTTGTGCTAAGAGTGCACAACGATTTGAAGAATGTTTCAAATTGGACTTTTGGGTTAGGCGAAGTGGGTAATGGGTTGGGGAAAAATGTTTTTACATCGTTTTTTATCATGGACGACCCCTTCAGTTGTGCTAGGAGTGCACAACGACTTGAAGAATATTTCAAACTGGACTTTTGGGTTGGGCTAAGTGAGTAATGGGTTGGGGAAAATTATTGTTACGTCGTTTTTTTTACCTGGACGACCCCTACAGTTGTGCTAAGAATGCACAACGATTTGAAGAATGTTTCAAATTGGGCTTTTGGGTTAGGCTAAGTGGGTAATGGGTTGGGGAAAATTATTGTTACGTCGTTTTTTATCATGGACGACCCCTACAGTTGTGCTAAGAGTGCACAACGACTTGAAGATTGTTTAAATTTGACTTTTAGGTTGGGTTGGTTGGTTGGTCGTTTTTTTTTTTTCGTGGACGACCCCTTCAGTTGTGCTAAGAGTGCACAACGACTTGAAGAATGTTTCAAACTGGACTTTTGGGTTGGGCTAAGTGGGCAATGGGTTTTGGAAAAATGTTGTTACGTCGTTTTTTTTGCATGAACGACCCCTGTACGTGAGCTAGGAGTGCACAACGACTTGAAAAATGTTTCAAACTGGACTTTTAGGTTGGGCTAAGTGGGTAATGGGTTGGGGAAAAATGTTGTTACGTCGTTTTTTCATGGACGACCCCTGCAGTTGTGCTAGTAGTGCACAACGACTTGAAGAATATTAAATTGGACTTTTGGGTTGGGCTAAGAGGGTAATGGGTTGGAGGAAAATGTTGTTACGTTGTTTTTTTTTGCATGGACGACCCCTGTAGGTAAGCTAGGAGTGCACAACGACATGAAGAATGTTTCAAATTGGACTTTTGAGTTGGGCTACTATACCATATTATACCATTTTAACAAAATTTAGAGTCATAGAGACGCACCTGAGAAATGGTAAAATCCGTAAAAAATACTTTGACTCAATTTCACCCCCCAGATCCAGTGTCACCCCCACTAACGGTGCGTAGTATTTTTTTTTTTTTTTTGCATAAACGAACCCTGCAGTTAAGCTGAGAGTGGACAAAGACTTAAAGAATGTTTTCAATTTGGTCTTTTGGGTTGGAACCCACTTGTTAAATGTGGCTACGTAGCTGAAACTTTGCTTACATTTTTCCTGCACAATAAAGCTCATACAAAATCCCATACAAAGTACTTAAAAAGATTAAAAAAAAACTCACGACCCACTTAGCCCAACCCAAAATCCAATTTAATATTCTTCAAGTCGCTGTGCACTCTTAGCTCAACAGAAGGGGTCGTCCATGCAAAAAAAAAAACAACGTAACAACAATTTTCCCCAACTCATTTCCCACTTAGCCCAACCCAAAAGGCAAATTTAAACATTCTACAAGTTGTTGAGCACTCCTAGCTCAACTGCAGGGGTCGTCCATGCAAAAAAACGACGTAACAACATTTTTCCCCAACCCATACCCACATAGCCCAACCCAAAAGTCCAATTTAATATTCTTCAAGTCGTTGTGCACTCTTAGCACAACTGTAGGGGTCGTCCAGGCAAAAAAAACTACGTAACAACATTTTTCCCCAACCTATTACCCACTTAGCCCAACCTAAAAGGCAAATTTTAACATTCTTCAAGTCGTTGTGCACTCTTAGCACAACTGTAGGGGTCGTCCATGCAAAAAAAAACAACGTAACAACATTTTTCCCCAACCCATTACCCACTTAGCCCAACCTAAATGGCAAATTTTAACATTCTTCAAGTCGTTGTGCACTCCTAGCTCAACTGAAGGGGTCGTCCATGCAACAAAAAACAACGTAACAACATTTTTCCCCAACCCATTACCCACTTAGCTCAACCTAAATGGCAAATTTTAACATTCTTCAAGTCGTTGAGCACTCCTAGCTTAACTGAAGGGGTCGTCCATGCAACAAAAAACGACGTAACAACATTTTTCCCCAACCCATTACCCACTTAGCCTAACCCAAAAGTCCAATTTGAAACATTCTTCAAATCGTTGTGCACTCTTAGCTCAACTGTAGGGGTCGTCCATGCAAAAAAAAACAACGTAACGACATTTTTCCCCAACCCATTACCCACTTAGCCCAACCTAAATGGCAAATTTTAACATTCTTCAAGTCGTTGTGCACTCCTAGCTCAACTGAAGGGGTCGTCCATGCAACAAAAAACGACGTAACAACATCTCCCATAGTTGATGTGCACACTTGGCACAACTTTATGGGTCGTCCATACTTTAAAATATTACGTTTTTAATTTATTTGGGGCACAATTGTTCTATTCAATACATTCATCGATTCCATTGCATGAGACACACTTGTTCCAACTGGAATTCACCATAAATCTAAATAACGGTTTGTGCCTTGGATACCATTCGTTTTTGAATGGTCGTATGATAGAATTGAAGTATAATAAACTAGCTAAAAGTTTTTACAACATCATTTTCTTATGTTTTTAGGAATACATCAACCTAGTATTCGTCATAGTTGATGTATTATGGATGGTTTTACAATTATATTCATAAAGAATATTATTTCACTAATTTTTTCATACAAAAATATTGATTTAAATGCTAATTTTTCCAAAAGGTTAATTTTCCTACCAAATTCAAACTAAAATAAGTATTTGAAAAAAGTTTTGATATAAAATGTTTTTCTTACGCTTAAATTAACCAACTCGTGAAAAAATAACATTGAAACAACTAATTTGAACTATTTTAACAATAAAATTACTTTGCACGATTTTGTACCAAAGCCCTGTGCACGTTTGTGCTAACTCATACAAATTACCTTCCAAAACACACTTGTGCCAATTGCAAGCATGATTTTTTTTCGTATTTTCTCTGCCAAAATTTTTCTAGCATTTCAAAAGTTTTTATATTTCACAATATCTTTAAGTAATGTCAGGTGCATACTTTAAAATTGTTAGAACAATTGTTTGACGAACAGTTTTCCAGAAACAGTAATTCAAAGTTTAAAAATCGATTTTCTCGCAACTACCAAAATGTCGGTTAGTATAAGAGAGCACACCGCTATCGAATTGTCAAGAATAGGTGAGGGGAAGCAAAAACACTGAGGTCCCCAGAAACACGTGAACTTTTATTTTTCCTAGTGCGTCCATCCCGGCAATTCCCGAATCCCGATTTTTTTTTATATCTTGTTCCGGAAATTTCCGAAATTGAAAAAAAATAATTTTGGTCTAAAAACTAAGATTTGGTTGTGGAAATAGAAGAACAATTGAATACTTAGAAATCGATAAGAATTTTAAAAGCATTGGCAAATTTGTGATTGGCATATTATATCAAAATATATGTGGTTTATAAGGGAAAATTATTGAAATTTTATTAACGGATCCGCAAATGCCAAACGCTTTAAATATTTTGTACTTAATTTTATTCAATTTTATTTTCAAATTTCATGCTCTAAAATATCCTGTACCAATTCAGACTGCAGTCCCGATTTCCCTCGGTTGGCGGTAGTGACTTAATAGTAGTTTATGCAACAAATTGCAAAAAGAGGATTTTTTCAGCACGAGTCGTACATTTATCCAACGAGGTTCACCGAGTTGGATAAATACGAAGAGTGCGGAAAAAATCAAGTTTTGCAACGAGTTCCATACAACATTTTTTGCAAATCCAAAAAACACACTGAGTGAAATGTTATGTCAAATTTTCATGTATTTTGTCAATAAATCGTTTAAATCAAAAAAATGTTGAAAAGTGCTACTTTTCGAAACAAATGCTGAAAAGTTCAACTATTCAGCACCCATTTGAGTGCTGAAAAGTAGAAATTTTCAGCATTTATTTTGAAAAGTGTTGCTATTCGATTCTGTTATTTTTGTTACAGAAAAGTAGGCTATTTCGTCGTTCAAGAATGACAGGAAAAGTAAGTAGTTTCACGACGGAATTCCGAAAAGATAATTTGTAAAATATGTTTTATATAAAACTACCTTGGAAACATTTCCATGTTGAGCAATTCTCTACAAAATCGGTATTTTTTTAGAATTTTAATTTTTGTATTTTTTAATCCGGCTGTAACTTTTTTGGTGCCTTTGGTATGCCCAAAGAAGCCATTTGCATCATTAGTTTGTCCATATAATTTTCCATACAAATTTGGCAACTGTACATACAAAAACGATAAAAATTCAAAAATCTGTATCTTTTTGATCTTTTTGAATTTTTTGATCGATTTGGTGTCTTGGGCAAACTTGTAGGTATGGATATGGACTACACTGGAAAAAAATAATACACGGTAAAAAAATTGGTGAGTTTTTGTTTAACTTTTTGTCACTAATACTTGATTTGCAAAAAAAACACTATTTAACATTTTTTTATATGTTTTAGAGGACATCGAGTGCCAACTTTTCAGAAATTTCCAGGTTGTGCAAAAAATCTTTGACCGAGTTATGATTTTTTTAATCAATTCTGATTGCTGAGATATCGACGTTAGAAAATGGTGGGTTGTTTGGGTGATACTTAGAAAACATCAATTTTGCTGTTTTTAAACACTTGCATGGCAATATCTCAGCAACTAAGGGTCATATCAACAAAGTTCTTAAATGCAAAATATAGAGAATTTTCTCAGCTTTTCAACAATAGTTTTTTTAAAGTGGGCAAACATGTGCACTATATTTAAAAAATGAAAAACTGCGACTATTAAAAAAAAGTTACCTAAAAATGGCTTTAACTTGAAAACGGTGCACTTTATCCAAATTTCACTCCAATACTTTTCGATTGCAAATTTGATTTTACATCGAAAAATGATGTTGAAATATTATTACGACTAATATTTCGATTATTTGAAAAAAACAAGTATTGATTAAAAAATTCATAACTCGGTCAAAGATTTTTTGCACAACCTGGAAATTTCTGAAAAGTTGGCATTTGATGTCCTCTAAATTTTCTAAAACATATAAAAAAACATATAAAAAAAATAAAAATAGTGTTTTTGCAAATCAAGTTTAAGTGACAAAAATTTAAATAAAAAATCATCAAAAAAATTTTAACGTGTATCATTTTTTCAGTGTAGTCCATATCCATACCTACAACTTTGCCGAAGACACCAAATCAATCAAAAAATTCCTTCAAAAGATACAGATTTTCGAATTTTCATGCATCATTTTTGTATGGACAGTTGCCAAATTTGTATGGAAAATTATGTGGACAAACTAATGATGCAAAATGGCTTCTTTGGGTATACCGAAGGCACCAAACAAGTTTCAGTCGGATTAAAAAATGCAAAACAATGACCGAAATCTGAGAGAACTGACAACATTGTCGAATTCAACAGCACAGCGTTACCGGATTTGCATACAGGATTTCAATCCGTGTGCTGAGCAATTCTCTACGAAATCGGTCTTTTTTCTTAAATTTTAATTTTTGTATTTTTTAATCCGGCTGAAACTTTTTTGGTGCCTTCGGTATGCCCAAAGAAGCCATTTTGCATCATTAGTTTGTTTGTCCATACAAATTCGGCAGCTGTCCATACAAAATGATGTATGAAAATTCAAAAATCTGTATCTTTTGAAGGAATTTTTGATCGATTTGTGTCTTCGGCAAAGTTGTAGGTATGGATACGGACTACACTGGAAAAAATAATACACGGTAAAAAAAAAATTTGGTGATTTTTTATTTAACTTTTTATCACTAAAACTAGATTTACAAAAAACACTATTTTTAATTTTTTTTATTTTTTGATATGTTTTAGAAGACATAAAATGCCAACTTTTCAGAAATTTCCAGGTTGTGCAAAAAATCACTGACCGAGTTATGAATTTTTTAATCAATACTGATTTTTTTCAAAAAATCGAAATTTTGGTCGTAAAAATTTTTCAACTTCATTTTTCGATGTAAAATCAAATTTGCAATCAAAAAGTACTTTACTAAAATTTTGATAAAGTGCACCGTTTTCAAGTTATAGCCATATTTAAGTGACTTTTTTGAAAATAGTCGCAGTTTTTCATTTTTTTAAATTAGTGCACATGTTTGCCCAGTTTTGAAAAAAATATTTTTGAAAAGCTGAGAAAATTCTCTATATTTTGCTTATTCGGACTATGTTGATACACATTTTAAAAGGGCGTAATATTGAATGTTTGGCCTTTGTGAAATGTTAGTCTTGATTTGAAAATTCCAAAAATATTTTTTTCGAAGAGATCGGAAAATTTCACAAATGTTTCATATATTAACATTGAAAATCGGACCATTAGTTGCTGAGATATTGACGATAGAAAATGGTGGGTTGTTTGGGTGAAACTTAGAAAACATCAATTTTCCTGTTTTTAAACCTTTGCATTGCAATATCTCAGCAACTAAAGGTCGTATCAACAAAGTCCAAATAAGCAAAATATAGAGAATTTTCTCAGCTTTTTAAAAATATTTTTTTCAAAACTGGGCAAACATGTGCACTAATTTAAAAAAATGAAAAACTGCGACTATTTTCAAAAAAGTCACTTAAATATGGCTATAACTTGAAAACGGTGCACTTTATCAAAATTTCAGTTAAGTACTTTTTGATTGCAAATTTGATTTTACATCGAAAAATGAAGTTGAAAAATTTTTACGACCAAAATTTCGATTTTTTGAAAAAATCAGTATTGATTAAAAAATTCATAACTCGGTCAGTGATTTTTTGCACAACCTGGAAATTTCTGAAAAGTTGGCATTTTATGCCTTCTAAAACATATCAAAAAATAAAAAAAATTAAAAATAGTGTTTTTTTGTAAATCAAGTTTTAGTGATAAAAAGTTAAATAAAAAAATCACCAAATTTTTTTACCGTGTATTATTTTTTCCAGTGTAGTCCGTATCCATACCTACAACTTTGCCGAAGACACCAAATCGATCAAAAATTCCTTCAAAAGATACAGATTTTTGAATTTTCATACATCATTTTTGTATGGACAGCTGCCGAATTTGTATGGAAAATTATATGGACAAACTAATGATGCAAAATGGCTTCTTTGGGCATACCGAAGGCACCAAAAAAGTTTCAGTCGGATTAAAAAATACAAAAAAAATCGAATGACCGAAATCCTAGAGAACTGCTCTGCTTTTAAATTTTGATGGGGTTTTCAAGTCTTCAATATTTTGGACTCGTTAGAAAGGTCTTTTAAATACCTTTTTAAAAATGTATAACATGACGGGGTTTCTCACAACAAAACACCCATTTTTTTAGTTACTATATGATTTCAACTGATTGAAGTAGCGTATTGAATAGGTAGTTGAATATATTCTTTTAAAGGGAGAGTCAATTTTATCTCCATTCACATCAACCTCTCATTTTTGATTTTCAGCGTTTTCTTCCTATGTGCATTGACTATTTCTTGTTCCTAATTCTTTGTTCTTATTCTGCTCTACTTTCCATTTATCTTTTTTGTGTCCTTGTGTGGGGATCATCGATCCATACGCATCCATATTGACATACTATCTTTTCATTTTTCTACTTATCTTTCTGGAAAGCTTTCTTCACACTTAATGCCAGACATTGTGAGGGGATACTGGGTAGACCAAAACTACGTCACAGGCCCCCAACAAGGTGCGAGCCCTGTTTTTCAGCTTTGTCAGACTTTTTTTTCGGAGTTATTGAAGGTTACTGTCGGAAGGAGATTCTCTTCCCTCAGGACACCGTGAGTGATTTAGCTTGCTTGCGTCCTACAACCTACAACAAAGCACTTTACTAAACTTCATAATTTTCAAAAGGGCACCCAACACAAATCAAGTGAGACCAAAACGGAACCCAAACCCTTTTTTCGAGCTTTTAGAATACCACTGTTACTATGTATAGGCATAATGAACTACTATTTCTAACACTCAAAAAAGAATTAAATCAGAAACTAAATTTCCTCCAAAAATCCGTCAGACTCAAACCAGAAGCAGTGGAAATCTTTCCCTAAACGACATCACCCTCAATGAGGGTCCCTCAGGGTGTTGATGGCAAGACGACGACACCATCGCGCACATTCACTCCCTTCTTCACCGCGTGACAGTACTATCAATGTCAGCACGCACCAGTAAGTTTGAGAATGTTTCCCTGCTTCACATGTGTGTGTGTGTGTTTGTGTTTGTGAGGATATGGGGTAGCGAACTTTTCCTTTTTTTCATTTTCCTGACTGCTGGTAAATTCGAAAATTCAAACAAGTGCCCGCGCTGTTATCGTCGTGACACGCGCGTTATTTTTCGCGCGGAAAATTCAAGCAGAAAAGGAATCAATTTCCGGTACGACGAATGCTTCCAATTTGGTGGGTGCAGCGGAAAAAACTTTTGTTTAAATGATGCCATCACAGACAAACAGAGAATGATCATGTGACATTTTTATTGAAAATCCATAATTTACCAGCAGAGCCATCTAGTCGAGAGTGCACGAAATACATGGTAGTGTATGGTGCTGTAATTTTGTGAGCACGCGCACGTGAATTGTCTGTGATGCCAGTGTGAAGTGGTGTTTAAAAAAAAGTATCAGCATGAGCTGTTCAATTATTTTAATTCATTTCAATATACCCTTACAAACTTGGGCGGAGAAATTCGGCGAACAAATTAAATTGCTTTCCCTCTCCAAAAAACTTTCATCTGGAATTCAGAGGATTTCTCCAAATACTGCTCTAGATGGTGAATTTTCTCACTTTTTTACATTGATTGATTGCCAATCAAAACGACTTTACTTTGTTGGCCGAGTACTTTGGCAACCCAAACGCTCCCCCGAAGAAACTTTTTAATAGTAGATATTTTTGAACATAAGCTTCCAGAAGTTTACTTTTCCATAAATAATTTCAACATGCCTTTGCAGTTTGTGGGTACGGTAGAATAGTCATCAATGAGACTCTCTGGGTTTTTTTACATTCAATGATTTTCTGTTTTTTTGCTAGCATTTTATTCATACAAAAATCCATGGCATTTTATGAACGATTTGGTGAATTCAGCATACATTTTTTGTTCTTGTTTTTTTCTCACAAAAAGTTGAATTCCCAAAATCCGCATTTTTAGGCTTTTGAAATTTTGTGACATATTTTAGGAGACCAAAAAGAATTTTTTAGTGTGGGCCCTAGGTAGGGCCTCAAACAAGTTTAGTCTTTAAACTTTTTTATGTAAAATCAAACTTGGACTGAATAGTACGATACATTTTAAAATCCCACCATTTTGAAGTTAAAACCACTACGATGAATCACTGACAATAGACGGTTTAGCTCGATCACCACCTTGTTTGGTTGGCAAGCCGTTTGTGGCAGCCACAGCTACAGTGGCACTGCCGTCGCAGAGGTGATTTTGACAACTCTTCCGCGCTGCTCTCAAGTGTAAACAACACAACGTGGTTGGGCGTATTCTCATTATCATCAAAATCTTCATGCATCTTTTAGTCGAGAAAATCTGTGTAGATCAAAAATAGCTTAAAATATCAAAACCAATTAATTTGAGTATCGCTTCAGATAATTGTTAGTCAATTTCAAAGCAAAAAAATAATTTATTTAAAAATAGCATCATCAAAATCAAGTTGGCTCCAGCACAAGCTGTGGTGCACTGAAGTCTACATTCAGGCTTATTCTTGCAAGAGGCAATTTACTACGAGATGGCGATACTGTATCATCCGCCATATTTTAAAACACAATTTTCAAATTATTTTGTTCCAGCTGCTACGCCTGTTGTCTGTGGTTAAATTTTGAAAACAAATCCTCAATTTTTCGATTTTGACAAGGGCACTGAATACGCATTTCCAAAAATATGTTTTCGTGTAAGCTAATTCAATATGTTATTAATTCGTCTAAGCAACATTGAAGACTATAGTCTACTCATTCCTGGGATACGGCTTCTCAAAATCAATGATATCTAAGTATCACCCAGCACTGAACTTTAATATGCCGATATCATACAAACTGATGTGCAAATATGAAATGTAAAAAAATGATTTGTGCAATTTTGTGATCTCTTCGAAAGAAATTTGTTTAGGATTTTGGGCCAAATTGAACTAAGAACGCCATTTCGTGCAGCTCACAATGTCTCACCTGTTGACCTTCACAGATCTCCAAAATTCGAATTTAATCCTGAGATATTCAACAAGAACCGACAAAACTCCGTAAATTTTTGTCACTGTTCATATGAGAGAAGTTTCAATCTTGTCGTGCTATCTTGACACAATTAGAAAATGTATGTAAGTGCGACAATTGGCCAAAGGGATTTTTGGTCAGAACGCGTTTGACACAAGTAATTATAGCAAACCAAACAAAACGTTTTTGTTATTGTTTACGTTGCGTGCTCTCGGTTTTGTTTATTCAAAGTCAAACATTAAAACGCGTTGAAAGTGGTTTTGATGCCTGTTTGTGTCCAGAAATTGGCTGTTCTGCATATCGAGCCAACCTAATATACTATATGAAGTAGGCATCAACCACCTAATGCTGGATTAAGTAGCGTTATTTATACACATTTGTTTGAATTCAGCCATTTTAAATGGCTTGGAGGCTGTTGGAAAATATATTAGGCTGGTACAAATATTTTTAAAAGTTTTTGTCACCCCCTTCAAAATTGGTCCGAAAATCAGGGGGCAAAAAAATTACAATAAATAAACTTCAAAATTTCAATGAAAATTCATGTGCAACCAACTGAAATCAAATTAAAATACATTCTCCTGCGTTTAAAATCATTTTTAGCATGTTTGGGTTTATTAAAAATCTTAAGATTTTTGAAAATTTTCGATGCAAAATCTTTTTTTTCGATACAATTTTTGTTTTTGTCAGATCTTAGATTTTTTGAAAACTAATGATTGCAAAACAACTAAACTAGTGTAAAATGCATTTTAAAACACTTTTTTCATTTAAATGTGAAGACTATGGCTTGTTATTTGAATTTTTTTATTTTTTTATTTTTTTGCCCCCCCCCCCCTTGACCTCGGCCAGGGCCGAGGGACAAAAACTTTTTTTAAATATTTGCATCGGCCTTAAGGTTTAAAACTGCGAACTTTTCGATCCAGCATGTCCTCTTTTAAAACCTGACCCTCACCATAAGCCTATCCTTGTCAAACTGGATTACGATCTAGGCGGCACCGACGTTCAGGACGATGCAGATGAAGTTTTCGATTTCGCCCAATGCACAGTGGTCCAGATCGCAAAATCAAGTGGAAAATGGATTTTCCGAAAAATGGTGACGTTTTGGAGCTTTGGTGTCTTCAGAAGAGTTGCTGCAAATGGAAAGGGGCAACTTTTGGTTTGGTTCAAAATTAGGGTGGTTCACGATTAGGGTGATTTTGAAAATCCAACCTTTCAGGAATATTTTTGGGAATTTTCTTGTCTTCTAGAAAGTTGATGGGCTTGCCAATCCAAGCAACTTTGTCGAAGACACCAAAATTTTATCTATCTACGCCTTTATGACCAAATTTATAAAAGCATCTCTTCAAAATCAGTTTTTTGAACGTGGCAATTCAGGGTTAACTTTAGATTCGGACACTTTTAGAGCTCTACAAAACAAACATTTTCATTTTTGACATGTCAATTTGGACTTAAGGGTCAAAAGTTACAGCCATTTTAAGGTAAAGATGCAAATTTAAAACTTAAATATCTCAAAATGGCGCAAGCCAATTTTGAGCACTAGGTTGCATTTGAAAGAAGAGATCTAGCATTACAAACGCTGAAAAATTCAGGGTGTTTTTCTTTAAACTTGAGATATCTTCATTTGAAAGTCTAATTTTCAAGGAAAACCATATGGGACCACCCTTACGAAATTCGAAAA
The DNA here is from genome assembly GCF_015732765.1 of Culex quinquefasciatus. NCBI lineage: Eukaryota > Metazoa > Arthropoda > Insecta > Diptera > Culicidae > Culex > Culex quinquefasciatus. The sequence continues at coordinate 25,831,118 of NC_051861.1, read as the reverse complement.
TTGTCCAAATATATGTTTTTCCATGTAATTTTGCTAAATCTGAATCTGCCCTCAGAATTGAGCCAAAATGTCAACAAATCGATTTTTGGTCATATTTTGGGTTTAAATGATAATTTTACATGGAAACCCAAAATATGACCAAAATCGATTTGTTGACATTTTGCTCAATTCTGAGGGCAGATTCAGATTCAGCGGGCAAAATTACATGGAAAACATATATTTGGACAATTTTCGAATTTCGTTAGGGTGGTCCCATATGGCTTTCCCTTGAAAATTAGACTTTTCAAATGAAGATATCTCAAGTTTAAAGAAAACACCCCTGAGATTTTTCAGCGTTTGTAGTGCTAGATCTTCTTTCAAATGCAACCTAGTGCTTAAAATTTGGCTTGCGCCATTTTGAGATATTTAAGTTTTAAATTTGCATCTTTTTTACCTTAAAATGGCTGTAACTTTTGACCCTTAAGTCCAAATTGACATGTCAAAAAATGAAAATGTTTGTTTTGTAGAGCTCTAAAAGTGCTCCGAATATCACCCTTCTCTAAAAGTTAACCCTGAATTGCCACGTTCAAAAAACTGATTTTTGAAGGTTTGCTCAGATGCCTTTTATAAATTTGGTCATAGAAGGCGTAGATTACGAGATAAAACCTTGGTGTCTTCGACAAAGTTGCTTGGATTGGCAAGCCCATCAACTTTTTAGAAGACAAAAAAATTCCCAAAAATATTCCTGAAAAGTTAGATTTTCAAAATCACCCTAATCGTGAACCACCCTAATTTTGAACCAAACCAAAAGTTGCCCCTTTCCATTTGCAACAACTCCTCTGAAGACACCAAAGCTCCAAAACGTCACCATTTTTCGGAAAATCCATTTTCCACTTAATTTTGCGATCTGGACCACTGTGCAATGTGACTATGATCACTTGAACGCGAGAATTTCCACCGTCGACTGGGAAACTTGTCTTGGCTCTTCCTCAGTTGATGAAGCCACTGCAAACTTCTACGGGGAGCTTAACACCATCCTACACGAGGTTGTGCCGAAGAAAATCCGACGAATGAGTCACCGATACAAGCTGCCGTGGTGGAACGATGAGCTACGAACCTTAAGGAATCGTTTACGCAAGGCGACGTCGCGTTACATGGAGTCAAGGACAGCATGGGACAAGGTAATGGTGCAAAACATCGAGGACGAGTACAACGCTAAGAATCAAGAAAACTTCCGGTCTTACATCAATAACACTCAGAGCAGTCTAAAACGCGATCCATCGAAGTTCTGGAGTTACGTGAACAGCAGGAAAAATGTGAATCGAACTCCAACGGACGTTTCCTACCGCGATGTGAGCTCTAAATCTCCAGCAGACTCAGCCAACTTCTTCGCGGACTTCAAGTCAGTGCACAGCTCCGACGAGATTCCACCTCGCGAACAGGAATTTGACAATGTGCCCAGCCACAATCTGCCGTTGCCCCTCCCAATTCTCAACGACGACGATGTGCTAAAAGCGCTCTCTGATGTGGATGCTGCTAAAGGACCTGGTCCGGATGGAATTCCACCGTCACTCGTCAAATCCTGTGCTAGCTCGCTCGCCGTTCCAGTGAAGAGGCTCTTCAACGAGTCGCTCCGGCAGGGCGCTTTCCTGCGATGTGGAAGGTTGCGTCGATCACCCGATCCACAAGTCAGGAAGCACCAAGAAAGTCGAGAACTATCGTCCGATATCGATTCTTAACTGCCTTGCCAAAGTGCTGGAGAAAGTTGTGTACGAAAGACTGTATGCGGTAGTAAGTCCAATCATTTCGGGTGATCAGCATGGATTCATGCGAAAACGATCGACAACAACCAACCTCCTTGCTTTTGTGCACCCAACAGTAAACGCCCTCGAGGCCGGCGAACAAGTAGACGCTATCTACATCGACTTTGAGAAGGCGTTCGATAAGGTACCTCATGCACTTACCATTCGGAAGCTCCGCAGGCTTGGTCTCCCGACTGGATTACTGAATGGCTTCGTTCGTACCTGACGAATCGGAAGGCCTTCGTCAACCTTCGAGTCGCTCATTCCGGCATATTTGAAATTCCTTCCGGCGTCCCACAAGGCAGTCATCTAGGTCCTCTTATTTTTATTCTGTTTGTGAACGAAATCTGCGCGTTTACCAGCTCCAGTACGCTGATGTACGCTGACGACTTGAAGATGTTCCGCAAAGTAAAGAACAACGCCGATTGCTGTGCACTGCAGTCGGACATCAACTCTCTTCTCAACTGGTGCGATTTGAATGGCATGAAGGTGCACGCGAAGAAGTGCAAGGTCGTCTCATTCAGCCGTTCTAGGGATCCCTTGCGCTTCGAGTACACAGTGGAGCGTCGTGCTCTAGATCGTGTCACATCGATCAAGGATCTAGGCGTGACGGTAGATCGTAAAATGAGGTTCAATGAACACATTGCGCTGACAACTGCAAAGGCATTTGCCATGCTGGGTTTTCTGAAGCGCAACACCGCCCACTTTGACGACCCTTTCGCTCTGAAGGTGTTGTACGTCTCGCTGGTCAGGAGTGTGCTGGAGTATGCTGCGATAGTCTGGGCGCCTTATCACGTAACGCACTCTGCACGGCTTGAACGAGTACAGCGTGCCTTTGTGAGGTTTGCTTTACGCAAGCTACCATGGACCAACCCGCAAATCCTGCCACCGTACGAGGAACGCTGCTTGCTGTTTAGGTTGCAATCTCTCGCCCAGCGTAGGATCCTGATGCAGCGCCTCTTCGTGTTCGACCTGCTACGAGGCAACATCGACTGCGACAGCATCCGCGGCAACGTACGCTTCAACGAACCGGCGCGCCAAGGACTCAGAAGTGAACGTCCTTTATTGTGGATTCCGAGGCATCTGTTTGACTACGGTTATTATAACCCGCTCGATGTTTGTCTCCGTAAATTCAACGAAGTCTGTACTTGTTTCGATTATGCTGTGACCAAATCTGTGTTTAAAATTAGAATTAGTTAGTGTTAAGATACAGCCTGAGCATTTCAGATGGAGGCGGTGAATAAAATAAATAAATAAAAAAAAATCCATTTTTAACAGTTATTTGCAAAAGCTATGAGAAAAAATCAAACCAATCCTGGATGTCTATGGCACATTTTGAAGTGCTTCAAAAGACCTTTCGAATGCATCTAAGAGAGTTAGAATTGAAGAAGTTTTACGGAAATGCGAGCATTTTTAAGATTTTCATGTTTTTTCGACCTCAAACTTCAAAGCCCGTTTTACCCCACTTCCCTTTGTCGTAGAGGGCTCATATTTGGCATGAGTTCATCTCATATATAGACAAACAAACGCTGAAAGTTTCATCCAAATCGGAGTACCTCGATACGACCTGTTACACATTTGTGAAAAACTCGCTCTTAATTTTAATCATGCAATGGGGCATTACGTTCAACCGACAACTTCTTTTTTTAGTCAATTCCAAGTACCGTTATCCGGGTTGTCATTGGGTCTGAGGGTTGGAATTGGGTCATACAAATTTCAGAATTTTTGTATGACCGAATCTCACCCCCCAGACCTAATGTCACCCCTGATGACGGTAATACATTTTGCCAAAACTTCTTCATTTTTTCAACTCAATTTAAAATGTGTTTAATTTTAATTAACACTTAAACTCCCAGGCTCCAGCAAAAAATGAGAATTTGAATGGAAATGGCCCTTTTTTGTCGTGCTTGGGAGTTAAGGTGTTGAAATGGGTGTCTTGGAAGACGCAACATGGAAGAAATGGAAAAATGACTTGTAATGTAATGTTTAATTTCATAACAGAAATATTTTGTTTTGTAAGTAACGATTACCAGTAAGGCACCAGGCCAAGGATTTAAACTTAACAATACTGTTGGATCCAAAAGCAAACATTTTAAAACATTTTTTTTTATTTTCTTGTTAAATTTAAAATAAGCTTTAAAATGCAATCAAACCTACCCTGTGCAGTTCAGAAAACTATTCCAAACATCTCAACCACATCGCCATTTACAGCTTCAATATTGCGGCACCATTATTCTTCATTTGCACTCTCTGGCACTTGTGTTTTCCAGTACAACGCGCATAACCATCCAGCCAATTTGCATCCACAATGAAATGGGTGCCGCCACCAACAGCACTCATGTTATTCCCAGAGTGAGAGAACCGTCACTTTAGTAAAAAAAAAATCTTTTCACTAAGCACTGCTAGATATATATATATATATATTTTGTAATCGAGGTTGAAGTTACGTCACTAATTTTTTTTATTTTATGCTAGCAACACGTGATTTGATATTTTTTTTCGTATTTTTCACGAAGAGAAGCAAAACGATTTTATTAGCCCATTTTTTTCTAAATTTTCTTTTATATATTTATGAGCCACAGCACAATCTGCTCGATATGTCCCATTGCCGTCGCTCGAATGGGCAAAAATATCTCCCGACGTTAGGCAACCGTAAGATTGCTACACACAAACACACAATACAGCGCGCATTCCTCGGTGTGATTTATTTGCGTCGGAATGATTTATCTTTATGAGGTGCTCCGGATGAGAGTCCCCTCAACCTCCCTCACAATTCCAGCCCTGCTCATTTATTCCACCAGCCCAGCTCAGTTCCAGCGCGCGCCTCCCAATAACGCATGCAAAAATTCCTTTGCCTAACTCCGGGGGCAACCGGAATGTGCCAAGGCGTAGCAATTTCCCAGACGCATCACTTCCACTCGACAAAGCGGGCTAATATTGTGGAATACTTAGCACTTGCGCTTCTTTCAGGATTTTTTTTTTTCTCTCCTGCCGATAGGTGGCACTGCTTAACCACATGGCGCCTACCGTTAGACACGGCGGTGCGGCTTGCTTCACTAGACTGTTCCTCGCGCCCAGATTTATGCTTTCAATTACAAAGCACCCGTTTGGATTCACTTCCGGGAGGTGGGGTGACCTCAAGGGGCGCCCTAATGTATGCAACAGGCAACTCAGGCCACCTCCAAATCCACTATCTTTGTACCATCAGACCAAACCACGACTGATGGGGACAACCGTCGCCGGCGAGAGCTGTCCAAGGACTGAAGACCCTGGCTTGAGCCTGGAACCTCAACAGTCGATAGTATAGTGCGATAAGAGGACGACGATCCCAAACCTCACCTCAATGAAGGCTCCCCTTCGCAGTTCAGTACCACCCCGAGCCGAGTCGACCCGAAGGGAACCACGTGGTGCGCAGTGCACGTGCAAGTTTGTTCGATACACGGTCAGAATGGGACGAGCAAAACAGAACAGAGCCGGAAAAGCATTGGTTGTGAATGAAAGCTGTGCTGTGACCTTCGGGTTCGTCGTCGATCTGAAAGGACCTGTTGCGGGACTGAAGGTTAACGAGTGCTTAGGGGAAGTGCTGTTCTGATGACGAAATGCACACGCGTTTCAAGGGCAATGAGGCTACCCTGCAGGAGGAGTGAGTTTTCGTGGAACAAGTTTTTGCTATTTAGTGGTGATAGGTACTACGATTATATCCTTGTGGGTGCGGCTCAAAAAGTTTCACAGCAATATTGATTATGGGAGGTGTTCCGCATTAGTTGTTGTTGTAAACACATTTATTTCTGGCAGCATTTAGTACACTCTATAATAATCCGTTGAGACAGGTAGACAGGGGCAGGGGGCAGAATGGGCCACCCTTGGTTTTTGGCTTTAGAATGGATTTAGACCAACTGTAAGGAAAGGGTTATATCCGTAGTAACAGTTCATAAACGTTTATAAACAAGCAGTCTATCCCCCTCTTACTTGACGTGAACTGTCACTTCGAGCCAAACATTTCATTAGGGCACAAAACCAAAACGTAAACATTTGGGATTATTCCACTATTCCATTCATTAGTACACTCCCTACATGCCCTCCAAGAATCAGATTGATAGCAAACAATAATTATTTCCTCTTGAAAAAATAAAAAAAAAAACAAAAGGGCACATAACAATATTCACCCCAAACCAGAAAAAAAGTTCAATTGTGCCCATTTCTTTTTCGTTAGTTTTTCGTGGTTAAGGAACTTTCTATGTTATAAAGTGAACTTTTCATACATTCTTAACACTAATTCACTTCAACACAAAGTGTGGTTTACGTTTCACCAAGGATTTCTGCAGAAAAAAACTTCGTCGAAATACAATATTTAATACGGCTCGCGGCTGCTGTTCAGTACACTTCTGAAGAATTTTTATGTTTCACATACCTTATCTACACCATTCGATCACAAAACTTCACAAATTATCAAAATTTCCGCTGGATTCCTCATTATTTCTAACTAAACAAAAGGGCCCATAAATATTATTCAAAACAACAATCGGGTGACAGCGCTTTAGTGCCCTTTCAGTTCTTTTCGAAATTCCATTAAGAAAGGGCCCATTGTGCACAACAGTTGGAAAGTTAAAAGGGCCTAATAGCGAGATTTTTTAAAGTTATGAGTTTTATTGCGAAAATTCGCAATTCGCAATTTTCAGTGTAAGAACGGGCCTTGACCGATCTTATGCACTAGGTTCCCGACGAACACGCACTGCCCTTACACCTACATCTCACCCTTGCTCTGAGTCAGTACGAGCAGCACGCTAGAACACGCTTTGAGTGTTCGTGCCAGGCATGCACACCTTCTTTTCCGGTTACGCATTTTAACTCGGCCGGGGGTGCACTATGGGGTTTCAGGCGGCCATAAATCGAAAAACCGACATACTCTAATTATTTTTTTGGTATTTTTTTTTCGAAAATAAACATTCTAACTAAGAAAAATCCGGAGTTTGAAAGTTGTAGGTTCAATATTCACTGAATTGCAGACCTTCAAAGGCGAAAATGGTAAGAAAAAACATGTTTTTTTGACAAAAATGATTATTTTTCATAGTTGTACTGTGTAGCTGTTTATGTATTTTTTCCTGCATCATTATAAATATTCAGAAAGGTAATTGATTCAACTTTTCAATAACATTTTACAAAACACACTTTTATAGGCTAAAAAAATTATAAAAATCAAAAAGATGGATTTTTATTCAAAATTTAGTTTTTCAACTTTGTTAATGGAGTACTTTTTTGTGTGCATTTGTGCGATCTGAAAATTTTGCAGCTTAAAATTTGAACCATGTCCTAACTTGTCTCAAATTTCAAAGTGCACTTATGTGCACTTTTTGAGTTATGCCATTTTGAACATTTTGATTCATGCAAGAAAATTAATGATTTCGCGTATACGCTTGGTTAAAATCACATTATTTACCTGCGGAGGCAGAAATGACGTACCTGCTATGTATGTTTTGAAATTGATTTGATATTCATGACTTTGTTGGTACCGTAAACTGGGGTGACTTTGATAGCCCGGGGTGACTTTGATAGGTTTTTCAAATGCCCGTCAAATTAATATTTAAACATTTTTGAGAATTTTGAGTATGTAAGCATTAAGGGAAAGCTTATTATCGAACATATATGCAAAAATGTGACAGTTACATTGGATGTATCAAAAATAGTGGCCAAATCAAATTTCTATCAATGTCACCCTGGCTATCAAAGTCACCCCAGTTTACGGTACTTAGGTACGTTTAATAAAATTAGAAATTCCTATTCTAAGTATTTTGCAGAAACGATTCGTCGAATATTCATATCAGTTCGTTGTTGTGTTCTTTTGAAAGTATGGATAATAATACCGTAGTGTCCCTGTACGATATAACGAAGCACTATTCTGAAAACGTGAGAACTGCTTTCGAGTATATTTGTAGGAATTACAACATTGCAGAACCATCACATGATCAACTCAGGAAAAACCCACAGAGGAAAAACTACGCATGCTGTTCTGTAGCTTCAAAACGAGGTATACAAAAGCCCATAGAAGAAGTTCATATTTTAAGTAATCTAAAGACAATCGGTTACATAGTGATTTTGATTTAGAAGAATTTATCGTGGAAAACGTGAATTTTGCAAGTGGATCAACCAAAAACGTGGACGAGAATCCATACAATGTTCCATAAAATAAACCGTCTAAAATTCTAAAACACCGCAAAATCAAATTTTAATTGGAGGGGGATGGGGGTCTTCAAAGAGAGGTAGATTTAAACTCAAAAAAGAGGAGGGAGATTGAACGTAAATCAGAAACTTTAACATAGCATAAACCGCCATTCCGTGCATCAAATAGACAGAGCAAGAATATCAAAATTCACCACTTTAATGCATGTGGCCTCAAATATATGAAAAAATCGAAAATTAAACTTTTTTGGAAAAATATCAAAATTCATTTGTTTTCATTATACTAAGTACAAACAACACAAAAAAGTCACAAAAAAGCAAAAAAATATTTTTGGCCGCTCGCTTATATGGAAATACCCCATAGTGGGGTGGTACATTAAGTAGGGTTTGATGTAAGTATAAGCGCCTAACCATTTATAGTGTGCCTATCAACTTTCATTAAAGCAAAAACTGTTTTATTTTTAGTTTGAATTCAAAAACTAATTGTTATTTACTGTGTATTGTTTTCTCCTGAAATCTTTCCTAGAGTTGAGTCTGTTTATCTGTTGCTATTTCTTTTGTCGCGGTGTTTTGTTACAATTTTTGGTCCTAAGCATGTTATAAAAGTTTACCAAAAATACAATAGTAATATTTGTGTTAATCCTTTAACCATTCCATAAATTGAGTAAGGGCTCAAACCTCACTTGTTTGAAAAAAGGGTGAAGATTAAAAACAATAGACAGTAAAAGAGAATTTATTCTATAAAAATCAAGTATCTATAGTAAGAGAATGATGAGCGTATTTTGAAGAATAAAAATGAGAAGCTAGATGTATTAGATGTAAAATTAGACAACGAAACTATTGGCACTACGCCCCCCGGGGCATGACCTTCCTCTAACGTGGGATTTCTGCTCCAGCGCCTCTGACGAGACAGGAGAAACCGGGACCGACGTTTTACTTCACCATCCGATAGAAGCTCAGTGGATAAGGCGGGAATCGAACCCGCGACAATAGTTAATAAATAGCGATACAAAACAAGCCTAGATTATAGTAATGATAATTTATAGGACAGATACAGAATTATTCAAATAAATAAATTCGCAATAAAATCAAAAAAGATTAGGCGAATGATAAATAGACTTGATATTACTAGTACATTAAGGAAAAGTATATTTTTAAGGGAAAAAAAACAAAACAAAGTTTGTTACAGCAGTATCAATTGATAGAAAAGAGTGGAAAAGCTTTGAGAGAAAAGAGAATCAAAAGTTAGTAAAATTAAAATCAAATGCTGGATATTAAATAGAAGAATCAGTGAAGAATTGGGAATCAGAAGAGCAAAATAAAAAAATAGGAGATAGCTGAGAATGAAGAGAAGAGAAACCCCGTTGTGCGATGTTTCAGGTACATCCACAGCAGTTGACTCAACATACTGCGAATCAAAACAATACCGTATACAATCACAAATTACTTCCCTTTCCCACATTGTCGCGCCCCTTTCTTTTAGCCGTCTCGACTCTGACCCGCGGTGGTCAAAGGTTTACGATCCGTTTCCACAGGCCACCAGCTAGGTCATCATGAAAACCAAGCCAACGTGGAGGTAAGAAAATAGGACACTCGCAAGGAACCAGAGCTATACTGTTCTGATCAAGATAATTCGGCTGATCTAACAGAACTACGGATGTAGTTAGTGACACTCCTTCCAGGATGTTCCTTACGTGGACGTCAACCGAAGAGCACGCAACAAGGTCAGTGCCATTGCATGCTCTTAGGTATCAATCCTTGGCCTGCATCTTTCGTGGTGATCTGTTGGAAAACGGAATCGACGTAACACCTTATAATGTGGCCCTCTTAAACCTTGCGGTTTCGTCAACGGATCCACAGGTGTGTATCGTTCTTTTTGCGACAAGACTCCGCCTCCCGGGTCTCCTAAGTGTGAAGGTATGGGCACGGGGAGAGGGCACCGAATACCTATATTTACACTTAGAATTTTTTGCGTCCGCCCCGGGATTCGAACCGGCGACCTCTGGATTGTGAGTCCAGTGCGCGGTCCGATTGATCCACACAGGCAGATCTGTTGGTCGAGTCAAAAAAAACAGCATCTTTACATAATTATGATCAAGCAAAAAACAACTGCAAATGGTTATTTACTACCAATAATAATTTATTCTTTCTTATCCGCGCCACGAAGGCACCATTATCAGAATATTAATATAATCAAATGTTGCAAGCGAATCCGGGCCCAGAAGGATAAGTGAGGAAGCCCCAGAATTTCATCCGTAAATGAGCCGTCGAGAGAATGGAGAAAACGAAGCACTGCACTGTCTACATGTTGTCCACCAGCTCGCACATGAGCCGATCCAGCGGATGGCACCCTTCGCCGCGACCCTTGCCGGTCTCGCTCTCGTCGCCCGTATCCATCGGTTCGGCTGCGCTGCTCAAGTCCGCTTCGGTCAGATCTGGCAGCGACGAGAACGCCGCCTTCACCATCTCGCGCACCTTTTCCAGGTGGTTCTGGAAGCGCTGGGTGGTTTCTATTCGTTGGCGCTTCTGCAACTCCATCATGACTCGCAACGTTTCCCGCGCCTGGTGCGGACGGAACTCGTTCAGCAGATGGTGGATGTGGACGAACAGAAGACTCAGGTCTTCGATCTGAAAGAAAAGTTGCTTTTTAGCGGAAACTTAACCCACGAAATCTGCAATACCGGGAACTTTCCGGCCAGTTCCTTCCTCGACTTTTAAACTATGTATTTAACTAACAAGTTATAGTACCCAATAAAACAACAAATTACAATTACCTTCTCGGCTCTCCGCGGACTATCCGGATAGTGCACGAGCAAATCGATCAGATCCAGAAAGTTGACCAGCAACGAATGGTTCAGCTTCTTTAGCTCCTTCCGCCGGTCAAAGTGCTGCGGGTAGAGCCGCTTGAAGCCCTGCGCCTCCAGCGGCCGGATAATGTTGTCGTCGTTGCTGAACGGATTCCCGAACATGGTGTACGAGTCCTGGATCGGGGGTGGCGGTTTCGGGGCCCGATTCTTCCGGATGTTTTCGTCCGTGAACAGGTTGATGTACTGCGCCGGTGGCAGCGGCAGCGAGCTGACCTGGATCGTGTCCGCGTTGGCCATCGTGAGCCCGGAAAGTACCGCTTAGGTGGACTCAAAATGCAATTTATTGGCGATTTCTGCGACACGAATACGCTTGAGATTTTTTTCTTCTGCTGGCAAGCTGTATTTTTGACGTTTACAATTTTGACAGCTTCTTCTGGTGTTGTTGTACTTGATCGAGTTGCACCCACCAACGATTGCACCCACTTTATTGCACGCTTGTTCAAGGTTCTATCTATATTAAAGCAAAATCGAATCAAATTATTCGTTCTACAGCATTGCCTTGGCGTTTTCGCTTACAAGATTCCTACTCGAAACTAGGTGTCCGAAGGCTTGATTGTTGAGGCAATTGCAAACCTCTTTTTACACCTATGCTTCCATCAACCCCGGGATTCGAACTGATGACCTTTGGATTGTGAGTCCAACTACCTACCAACGACTCCACTCAGGGAGACGACTCCGTCACCTGGACTGAGCTAACACAAAGAAAAAATACTCTAAATTTAAAAAGATCGTTCGTTGGATTAAATGTTCGCGTTGGTGAATATTCGTAGAAAGTTAAAACTTTTTAATTTAAAAGCTAAAAAGTTGTTAATACTACCATGCATTTCTGGATCAAAATCGTTGTATAGGTAAAAGTTTTTTACTTTTATTATAAGAAAAAACTTTTTATGGCAAGAATAAATAACATTTAACATTACAGTGATGATTTTCGAAACATGTGATGGATTTCATTTCAATATTATAATATTAAAACAGTATGTTTTCGATATTTTTTTTTGTATTTAACGGATCTGCTTATGGTTGGCCAACTTCCGCGTCCAAGCTGTACCGATTCTTACGGTACGCCACCGGTCACGTTCGAAGGCCCCAGGCTGAGCAGGTTACGGATGGATGTTTCGTTGGGGAGCAACATCGCGGCCTTTATTTTGGAGCGCGACAGCGATGTAGCGGACAGGGTGGTCTCGTTGCCGGCCATCATCAGGACAAGCTTGGAGGAGTTGGCCATTGGTTGTTGATTCGGGAAGGGAAGTCGACGTTTTCCGGCTAGGAACTGAAGCGCATGAACGGATAGTTCACGATCACTTGGTCCTCCTTCGAGAATGATACAGATATTGCGAACTCGCCGTCAAAGTTCATCCGGCCGAAACTGCGTCGTTGCGAGATGAGCGTTTGCGGGCGGAAGTTGCTGAAAGAGTTTTAAAGTAAATTAAATTGGCTAGACACTTAACACATTCTCAATACTCACCTATAACTTCTTCGGTGTTCCAGGTAGATGTTTTTGATTAGGTTCGTCGGATCTCGCTCCAACCTCTGGAAGTAATCTGAGTACGACAGCTCCAGGACCGGCGGCTTTCGTACAGACGGTCCTTCCAGAACTAGTGCAAACTGTTCTTCTGGATGTGTAGGTAATACTCGTCCCGCAACGAGAAATGGATTGCGGACCCTCGGGACATCCCACACTGTCCCGTCCTCACTTCTGGCACATAATGCTGCTGATGGTCGTAAACCGCCGGCACCGAGTGCAACATCCGCGCTAACCACCTACTTATCGTTTCCCTCTTCCGTCGGATCCTTCTCCTCACCGTGAAAATTAACTTTTTCTCGTCTACCTACCCCGGGCCACCACCACCGAATACAACCGGTGCAAATCCACATCCCGACCCCCGATCTTCGGCAACCACATAAACGGCGTCCTACAAAAACAAACAAAATAAACTCAAACGCCACCAAACACCCAAGCTATATTCTTTCCCATTTCGGTCGTGACACAGCTTATCCTCCTGGCCTTCTATCGGATGGGGAAGTTAAAACGTCGGTCCATTTGCGTAAAAGAGGTTTTGGGTGACTCACCATTGCTGATATTATTGTTTACAGTGATAAAGCCTCGGATAAAGCTTATTTTTCTGAGTACAATGACCCTTTGTACGACCACATAGAGTTTAAAAATGATTTTTAAATCAATTTTGAAAAATTAACCTCTCAGTCCTTCTTGACAGAAAAGCTTCTACTTGACAGCTCGTTCCAAGGGGACCATAAGTTGATCCATCGAAAAATGTTGTCTTGTCAAAAAATGTGTTGCATCAAAATGAAAAAAAGTGATCAGAAATGGTTTTTAATCGTGTTTTTTTTTAACCGTTGTACATGAAAATTGACATAGGGCTTTAGTATCCAATTGGGTCCTAAAATGAAAAATAGATTGCTGATATTATTGTTTACAGCGATAAAGCTTATTTTTCTGAGTACAATGACCCTTTGTACGACCACAAAGAGTTTAAAATGGATTTTTAAATGAATTTTGAAAAATTAACCTCGCGGTCCTTCTTGACAGAAAAGCTCCTACTTGACAGCTCGTTCCAAGGGGACCATAGTTGATCCATCGAAAAAATGTTGTCTTGTCAAAAAACAATTTTGCATTCAAATGAAAAATAGTGATCAGAAATGGTTTTAATCGTGTTTTTTACCGTTGTACATAAAAATTGACATAGGGCTTTAGTACCCAATTATAGGCTAGTACGCAGATCGGAAGAAAAGGGGTCAAGAAACAGCTTTTTGAACAGCAGAACAAAGAAGAGGGAGCGATTTCTTGGGGCTTTTCTTCACCCTCTCTGGCTTGCTTTCGCTGCCGCTGCTGCCCATTTATTTTTTTTCTTGACCGATTCCTTCCGAAGTGCATACACCGCTTATGTATGGAAAAAATATACAATATTAGATAGGACCGAGGATAGGACCTACAGACCCTATGTAAGCTAAATTTTAGGAAAACGTTAGCAAAACCTCCCAACCGTGTTGCACCCACCGTTTCTGTCAACACCCTTGTTTTCAGCGCCGGGCATCCCGTAAACGTCACAACAAAACCACCCATCTCGCTTGCTCAGCCGCACGCCAAACGCAAACCAAAACACTCGCCCCGTCCCGCTCTGGCTTTCATTACGGACCTGCGTTCGCGAACGAAACTCGTCACAAAAGAGAGACTCCGCGAAGGAAAAGTGTCACCCTCCTCCACACACGTCAGTCAGGAAAAAAGCAGTAAAAATCCAGAATTGAAAATTCAGATTAAAAGTTCCTTCGACGGGTGTCCGCGCGAGTGTGGCCATTTCGGGGTTGTAAGCGCGTTCCGAGCCAGGTTCTTGCTGGGTGTAGGGGGGAACCAGCAATGGCCACCACGGCTGGAAGTTGAGAAAGACTCAGAAGAAAAAAAAAACTTGCCAGGGAAAAGTGAAAGAGGAGTGCAGAGAGAAAGAAAATAAAACAAGGAAAAATGGTTCGCACGGAAAGTGCGCTGGCGAAATTGGTCCGCTGAGGGGCGAGCCCGTGTGGAGCAGGTTCCCGAAAGTAAATATAGTTCCGTCTGGAGGGATCCGCAGGTGTGTGTATTATTGTGAGTGTTGTTTTTGTTGTTGCTGCTGGGGTGGCCGCAACCAGCTATCATGGAACAGCTGCCCTGGCGGAAGAGCAGGACAAGGATGAGGAGGAGCAGTACGGGCGGGTTGAACGGTTTGCTGCGGCTTGCGCTGGCCGCCCTGGTGCTGGTGGTGGCCCTCACGGTGGAGGCGGCCGGCAGCAGCAGCCTGACCATGACCGGCGGTGTTCACTCGGGCGGGGGCAAGTGCTCGGAGATCCGGTGCATGAACGGGGGCAGCTGCCGCAACGGGACCTGTCTCTGTCCGGACGGCTGGCAGGGCTCGGAGTGTCAGTTTTGCGGAGGAAAAGTTAGGTAAGTGAGCGCGATGGCGAAGGAGGAAGAAGGGGGCAAGGAAAACCTGTTCCTCGAGTGACCAAGTCGCTGGTATGTTTGAGGTCGCGATGGCCCACTTTCCAGCAGCAGCGAGCAGGGGAGCCCCCAGAACCAGATTTGGGTGGAAACTTTCCAAAAGGGAAATGAGATCTGGCGGAAGTGGGCGAGCAGCGACGATTGCCCTTTTTGGCCAGAGTTGGACAGCTGTTTGGTTGCGAATTGATTTTTTTTTCCTCTTCGCAACTTTGAGACACTTTGTTTTCGCGGATAAGTGAAATTTAGTGGAAAAGCACAGACAAATAGTTTTTTTCAGCGTTATGCATGAATCATAAATCAATTAAAAATTGGGCATTTTGGGAAATCATAATGAAAATTCTTAAAAGTCTGAGTCATGTTGAAAGCACCTTCTGACAGATTTTTTAAATATAAGCTACGACAATTGGGTCCTAAATTGAAGCTTAAATTTCCGATATTATTTATTGTTCACAGCGATTTATCTTATTTTTCTGAGTACAATTACCCTTTGTAAAACTGCAAGGATTTAGGGAGCGTTCTTTTATTACGTGACGCAAAACATCGGATGTTAAGACCCTCCCTCCTAACAAAATTTCCATACAAATTTAAAAATGTATGGAACGTAACACGGTCTCTTTCAATATTTTGACAAAATTCCTTCAACAAGTTGTTTAGAATAGTGCCCTACACATGTGCCACAAAGTTATATAAATTTTGAAGCACAATTTATTCGTTTCGTTTTCGTTTTACGGAGCAAGGTGGGGGACGCGGCCTCAAGTCAGTCCAAGTCCGGTTTCTTGTGGAAAAAAGGGTACCGTAAACTGGGGTCAATCGGGACACATGGGGCGAATTGGGACAGCAGTTTTAACCATGTTGGAGCACAATATTTTGATTTTTCTGGTTGGTTTCGGTTAGAACAGACTCAGGCCAACAAAATGTGTACATCCATTTCCAAATTTAAAAGCTTTAAGTGCTCTAGAAACTGCTGTCCCTATTCAGACTGTAGTCCCGATTCACCCCAGATTACGGTAGTGGCCGAACTAGTATTGCATACAAAATGAACACCACCGGAAGATATAGGGGATCGGGAGGGGGAAGGTGAAAGAAAATTTGTGTAGGTGTGAGTAGTAAAAACTTGGATGACTTGAGCAGTTACGGTAATCTGAGTTTAACACTGAATAATGAAAATCTTAAATTTTGATTCAAAAAAAAGGCCCGGAGGAAATTAAATTATTATTTAATTAAATAAGAAAATGTTACTAAACGGAGATTGATACAAAGGAAACCTAACATGTATATCAAATTTAAAGGAAAATAAAAAACGATAGATGAAAACTAACTTGTCTAGGGAATACAAATCTTGAGGCCTTTTTCTGGGCCACGTCCTGTCGCGTCCGTCAGTATTCTTGTCCTACATTACAACTAGAAGCAGATCTGCCACTTAAATAGAACACTTGGACCAATTCAACTAATCATTTAGATCCAATTCTTTATTATGGAAAACTAACTAACTTGAATCAATAACCTTAACTGAACTGTCTAAAAGTAACTTGAATCTCAAATCCCAAAAATTGTAATCACAAAGCCAAACATTCCTATACCTAATTTTTAAACCTGTCTTGCCGGCCCAAACAAAAAACCATAAATCAACTGTTCATATTTTACAAGTTGAACACTCGTCGTTAAGACGACTATTTCGTGCCTTCCATTTTATTAGGACACACAAGCTTTGCAAACAGGAGCGTATCCCTATCATACCTTTTGTAAACTGTTATTTGAGTGGGAGAGATACACCCCTGTTTACAAAACCCATGTGCCCTTTTGAAATGTTAGGCTCTATTTGATCGTCAAACCTCCAGTAGATCCTCGATTAGCAACAATGGTCGATACAACCATAATCCGAAAACCGTTAGTTCAACAGATTAACGAATTTTGTCCGATATCATTTCATTACTGATTGATCGAGACTCTATGGAAATTTTGACATATCAAAATGCTTTGTATTATTACTTAAATGGAAGTTTAAAATTTATGCACGTAACATTTTTTAAATAAATTTCAAAATCTATTCTATCCTACAATGCCTAGAAGAGGCCTCTGTTTCTGTTGTGAGTAAGCGCTGGTTTCAGAGTTCATTTTTCAATTTAAAAGGGGTGGGAGACGACTAATTTGCTTCATGAACACCTACTCGGCCTTGGGACCACCTCTTAAGACACTGATGGCTCCTAGCTAGGAATTAAACCTAGACACAGCGTCGAGGCCCGCTTCGCATGGAAAAAATGTTGGCTGGGGGGAAGTGATATTATCACGAAATTTTATTTTAAAGCCAACATTGCTAACGGCGTCGAGGTCCTTACTCATGCCCAAGGATATAAATTTTGAAGCACAATTTATTTGGATCAAAAATTCCTTCAGTGGCTTCAAGATGGCAACAACCGGCACACGCTGATTCATTTTGGTGCTGAAATTCGTTAAATTGTATTTAATACAGAATATTTTATAGTGATGATCAAATTTTTTCGAAAATGATCAACAGCTTCACCTTAAATCAATTTTAAAGATAACATCATGGTCCTTTTTGACAGAAAAGGTTCTACATACTTGACAGCTCATTCCAAGGGAATCATAGTTGATCCATTGAAAAAATGTTGTCTTGTAATTGGGTTCTAACATGAAGCTTAGATTGCTGATATTATTGTTTACAGCGATAAAGCTTTTTTCTGAGTACAATGGCCCTTTATACGACCACAAAGAATTTAAAATGGATTTTTAAATCAATTTTGAAAAATTAACCTCGCGGTCCTTCTTGACAGAAAACTACCTACTTGACAGCTCGTTCTAAATAGACCATAGTTGATCCATCAAAAATATGTTGTCTTGTCAATATTTTTTTGCATTAAAATGAAAAAAAGTGATCAAAAATGTTTTTAATCGTATTTTCTACCGTTGTACATAAAAATTGACATAGGGCTTTTAGTACCCATTTTTTTTTTTTGCATTAAAGTGAAAAAAAGTGATCAAAAATGGTAATTTATCACGCTTTTACAAAAAAAAAATCGTGGTTTTAACCGCTGTATATACACTAGCGCACCATTTAATTTTGCTGGCCGGACAAAATTTAACCTCACTTTTTTCTACCTTTCTAAAAATGTTTAACAAGACGAGGTTTCTTACAAAAACCATCCTTTTTACAATCTTTCGAAACTCAGAAAAAAATGATTTTTTTTTATTAACGCAATAAAAAAATTTTGAAAACAAATTATTTTGGAAATAAAAAATTATTTAAAATGATAGAGCATCAAAAGTTAACAAAGTATCAGCTCGATTTTTTGCTCAAAAGTTGTTTTGAACGCTGGAATTTAACTAAACAGAATTCGCATACATAACCTCAAAAGGCAAAAATTTCAATCGACATCCTTCGCTCTGTTCTGCTACTCAACACTAGATGTCGCATGTCGTTTGGCTTATGAATGCCAATTGACCCGGTAATTTTATCGACATTTTATTTTTATCGTAATATATGAGATCCGACTTCAAAAAGTATAAAATTAACAGTAAAGTGCACATAACTTTTCATAGGGTTGTAAGATTTCCAATCTTTTAGGCTCATTAATTGATATGTATTTTGAATACCTATCTAACGACAATTTGCATGATAGATCCGAACAAAGTTCTTTGAAAATATATGAGATCCGTCCTCTAAAAAGTGTAAAAATAGCACTTAGACACATAACTTTTAATAGGGTTGTCAGATATTCAATCTTTTGGACTCGCTAGAAAGATATTTTAAATACCTTCCTCAAAATTTCATTGCAAAGAAAATTAATGAAATCCACTCAAAAGATGATGTCCAATCACTCCACTGAAAATATTTCATGATTAAAGTATTTTTTTTTTAAATCATATGCCCGAGCAGGGTTAAATAACACGGGAATACCAAATTTTGGTATTACTTGGGCAAATAACAGCGACCAAAATGTGCCCTTGGTTGCCCAGTAATAGATGGTAAAATACCATGAAATCATACCAAAATCTTGTATGTAGAAGGGCACAACAATACCATACCATGTTATTCCAAAGGTAAAATAATACCACAAAATAAAATCATTTCAATACCAAGTTGAGGTCTTCTGTATTTTTGAACATTGCTTCAATACCAAAACTTGGTATTGTCATGGTTTTAATTTTAGGTATTCCTGCGCTCTTGGAAAATCATATTTTGGTATTCCTGTGGTCTTCCACAAACATGATATTGGTTTGATTTCATGGTATTTTACCATCTATTACTGGGCAACCAAGAGCACATTTTGGTCGCTGGTATTTGCACAAGTAATACCAAAATTTGCTATTTTTATACCATTTTTAGTGCAGCAGTTGCAGTTAGTGAAAAAACGTAAATGATCCTTATGCAACAACCAAATCTACTCACCTGATGATTCCATGTTGTTTTTAGTGATATTCTTCACCACACCGAATGCATTTGTCATTGATGAACGGCTGTACTTGAAGTTCTTGAAGCTTCTGAAAAATAACAAGATTGAAAAATAAGTATTATTAAAATGAAACTGGATTGAAATTCACCAAAATTCAATAATCTGTTGATTGACTCGTTTTTCAAAGTATTTGGTTATCCCAACTTAGAAAAATTTCAACGTTTTTGAAAAACATATTAGTGGGTATATCACAAAAAAAAATTAAATCAGCTTTAACATTTTTGGGTTTCAAGTCATTTTAGCGCAAAATTAATTATCTCTTCAAAAATTTAAAAAAATCCATAGTTTCAGAGAAAATTGATGAAACCTTTCAATACCAAAATAATACCAAAATGTGCCATCCTGACTTAGAAAATTTTCAACAATTTCAAGTCATTTCTGTAGGGGGTATATCAAAAATGTTTAAAATCAAGTTTGAAATTTTCGGTTTTCTATGAAAGCATTCGCTTTGAGACCTCGTTTTAGCGCAAAATTAATTATTTTGTCAAAATTGGTCAAAATTTTCCCATAGTTTCAGAGGAAATTGATAAAACACCTTAATACCAAAATAATACCAAAATGTGCCATCCTGACTTAGAAAATTTTCCACAATTTCAAGTCATTTCTGTAGGGGGTATATCAAAAATGTTTGAAATCAAGTTTGAAATTTCCGGTTTTCAAAGAAAGCATTCGCTTTGAGACATCATTTTAGCGCAAAATTAATTATTTTGTCAAAATTGGTCAAAATTTTCCCATAGTTTCAGAGGAATTTGGTAAAACACTTTAATACCAAAATAATACCAAAATGTGGTGTTCGACCATTGACAAATTCTGCAATTTTGCAATATCAAAACAATACCTTAAATTGGTATGATACCACATTTTGCTCTTGCATAATCCTTAAGACAAATTTTTAAGGGTCCAGGAATACCAAAATTTGTTATTGATACCAGAGAAAGGTATTATTACGCATTTCCCTGGTTATTTACCCATGCTCGGGTGTTTTTTTAATCGTCTGATCCGGAAATCGAAAATCAAGTTATCACAACTGCCGAACTGGAAACGATGAACCAGTTTATCGTTCGCTTGTTCCAGAAGTTCCGGACCATCTGCCAGATGTCGGACAACCCACTGATAGAAGCCATCCTTTCCATGTAATGGAGCGGAACTCAACGTCTGTGATATTAGTTTTTAAAAACCCCAAGTTTTTATTTAATTGCATTTAAAGAACCTTCTTGCACCAAGCGGTAAATGAAAAAGAAATAGTTGCAAGGAACACCTAATCTCAATATGAAAAATTGTTATTTTGGTAAATAAAATTATTGAATTGATAAAAAAATATCAACTAAATCACTAGACCAGATCATCTTGTTCTCAATGCACGTTGTTGTTAGTTTTCAACCGGACGAGATGAACAAGAGCGATTTCGGAGTTCGGATTGAAGTCTTTCCAATAATCGGCTCGTGGAAGTCGAACAGATTGAAGAACTCGCAGAAAGCTGTGACCAGCATACGCATTTTCCGCAGGAGTTCCTTGGATGCACTCTGGCATTTAACTGGAAAAGAAGATTAGGAAAGTCAATTTCAAGGTACCTAACAATTTTCGCAGCAAGTACAGCTTTTGAAATTGTTTTTCCGTTTTGGAGCATCTCTAGTTCAAGCTGAGCAGGAAACATGAAATGCACGATCAGATGATTTGCACATCGCTTGAGAACCGTAGAAGGGATTCCGTCGGGTCAAGGTGAGAATGATGACTAAGTCTTTAACTTTTCGTCGCCATCTCGATCATGTCACGCGAAATGACACACGTGTTGATGTCGACCAGACCCACGGGGAACACCGTCAAGATGATGAGTGGAAGAGATGGATTCGGGCTCGCGAAAATCGGATGCAAAGTGTCTGGCAAAAGGTTCGCATTTCTCGTCGTTGCAGTCGAATCACCCAACGCCACCGTTGCAGGAAGGCCACTGTTGGGGCCTAAGCCCCCAACTGGATTCTGCGGGTGGGCTGTATTTCAGTTCTAAAGTGATAAAAACATTGGGGCTTACTTTTTCACCTTTTACTTCACAAAACTTTTAAATTTCTAATTTTTATTTACACTTGCACGACGTGTCTCGTTCACGTCCCGAGACGGAGTGAAAATTTTCCACTCTGTCTCTCTCTCTCTCTCGTTCGTTCGCGCGCTTCGGCTTCGTTTTGTGCTGTCACGTTGGCAGCGCCGTCGCTGACGCAGGGCTGGACTCACGCACACTGGGCGGCAGGTGCCCAAATCCGGGCAAAACATTCGGCGTTGTGCCGAACAGCCATGCCAGGAAACTTGACGAGAGTTCATACAAAGGGTCATTGTCGAGGTCATTGTACTCCGAAAAATAATCTTTATCGCTGTAAACAATAATATCAGCAATCTAAGCTTCATTTTAGGACCCAATTTATGATTTTCGGTTCAAATTGTTGTAGAACGTTGATCCTTGGGCATGAGTAAGGACCTCGACGCCGTTAGCAATGTTGGCTTTAAAATAAAATTTCGTGATAATATCACTTCCCCCCCAGCCAACATTTTTGCCATGCGAAGCGGGCCTCGACGCTGTGTCTAGGTTTAATTCCTAGCTAGGAGCCATCAGTGTCTTAAGAGGTGGTCCCAAGGCCGAGTAGGAGTTCATGAAGCAAATTAGTCGTCTCCCACCCCTTTTAAATTGAAAAATGAACTCTGAAACCAGCGCTTACTCACAACAGAAACAGAGGCCTCTTCTAGGCATTGTAAGATAGAATAGATTTTGAAATTTATTTAAAAAAATTATTATTACGTAGCATTTTGATATGTCAAAATTTCCATAGAGTCTCGGTCAATCAATAGTGCGATGATATCGGACAAAATTCGTTAATCTGTTAAACTAACGGTTTTCGGATTATGGTTGTATCGACCATTGTTGCGAATCGAGGGTCTACTGGAGCCTTGACGATCAAATGGAGCCTAACATTTCAAAAGGGCGCATGGGTTTTGTGAACAGGAGTGTGTCTCCTTCACTCAAATGACAGTTTACATAAGGTATTATAGAGATGCACTCTTGTTTGCAAAGCTCTATGCCCTAATGAAGTGAAAGGCATGAAATAGTCGTCTTAATTACTAGTGTTCAACTTATGAACTATTCATTTACGTTTATTGGTTTTTGGAAGCGGCAAGACTGGTTTAAAAACAAGATCCTTTACCTTATTTGGCGTTATAATAAAACATTCGGGGATTTGAGATTAAATTTACTTTCAGACAGTTTAGTTTAGGTTGTTTTTACCCAATAAGGTGGAACGGGAAAGGTATCATCATTAACGTGGAACGGGACGATTATTCACCATATTTTATCTCCATATTTAATGATGGCCCGTTACACCTTAAAGTTAGATAGTTTTCCGTCGATGAATAATTGGACTGAAATGATTAGTTGATTTGAACGAAGTGTAACATTTCATTGGCAGATCTGTTTCTAGTTGTAATGTACGACAAGACTATTGACGGACGTGACAGGTCGGCAGTTAGTTTTCATCTTTTTTTCTCTAGTATTTTTTATTTCCTTTAAATTTGGAATACATCATAGGTTTCTTTTGTATAGATCTCCGAATAGTTACATTTTCTTATTATATTAACTAATAATTTAATTTATTCCGGGTCTTCTTACTTTGAATCACAATTTCAGATTTTCTTTATTCAGTGTTAAACTTCGATTACCGTAACTGCTCAAGTCATCCAAGTTTTTACTACTCACACCAACACTAATTTTCTTTCACCTCCTCCCGATCCCTATATCTTCCGGTGGTGTTCATTTGGTATGCAATACTAGTTCGGCCACTACCCTTTTTTCCACAAGAAACCGGACTTGGACTGACTTGAGGCCGCGTCCCCCACCTTGCTCCGTAAAACGAAAACGAAATTGTTGTAGAACGTTGATAAGCTAGGGTTATATCCCCTTGATTCAAGGATTGGTTTAGTTTATTGTAAGTTTAAGTTAGTTTTAGGTTAGGTTATGTTTTCTTAAAATTTTTTTTTTCCTCATTGTACCTAGAGTTACAAAAATGATAAATCATATACTTTTAAAGTTATGAAAATGAACAGTGTTTAAATCACGAAAAGCAAACTAAAGCTGAAGAGCCACAGCTGACCACTTATTATGTAAACCAAATGTAATTATTATAAGAAAGATTCAATAAAGTATATTTAATTCAAAAAAAAAATTGCTAGGGTTATATCTCGGCAACGATTATACCAATTGTCTTCAAAGCTAACAAGAACCAATGATTCTAACAAGTAACAATTTCTCAGACTCAGCAATAACGATGTTTTTGTTTTCATTCCTTGCTTCGCAGACTAACGGACCCGTCCGGCAGCATCCACGACGGGCTCGGCAACTACTCGATCGGCGTCAAGTGCAGCTGGCTGATTGACGCCCGGGATCACAACAGCATCGCCGCCGCTCAGACGACCGCGATCGCCAAACCGTCGGTGATCCGGCTGCACCTGGAGGAGTTTGCGACGGAGTGCGGCTGGGACCACCTGTACGTGTACGACGGGGACAGCGTCGAGTCGCCGCTGCTGGCCGTGTTCAGCGGGTTGATGTACCGGAAGAATTTCAGCATCCGGCGGATTCCGGAGGTGTTTGCGCACAGCGGGTCGGCACTGTTGCACTTCTTCAGCGATGACGCGTACAACATGTCCGGGTTCAACATCAGCTACCAGGTGAACGCGTGTCCCACGGTGGACACGGCTTTGAACTGTTCCGGGCACGGGGTTTGTGCGGTTGGGGGTGATTGCAGCTGTGATCCGGGTTGGACGGGGTTGGCGTGCAACGTGGCACGATGTCCGAACAACTGTTCGTCGCATTTGGGCCGGGGGACGTGTAACGTGCTGCAGCAGCGGTGCGACTGTGCCAAGGGATTCGATGGGAACGATTGTTCGCAGGTGCGTGCGCACGGCGTTTGGACGACCATCGATTCGGAGGGCAAGCAGGGATTTGTGCCGCCGGGGAGTGCCTCGCACGGGTCGGCCGTGTTCCGGGACACGTTTTATGTGGTTGCGGGCGAGAGTTACGCGAAGGCAAAGTCGATGATGTACATGTACGACTTTAATGGGAAGGTGTGGGAGACGGCCCATACGGATTCGAAGACGACGCCGGCGCTGCGGTACGGGGCGTCGACGGTCATGTACGGGGACAAGATCTTCATGTACGGCGGGGTGGTTGAGGGAAGCAAGGGTGGTGTTTGTGGCGAGTTGTGGGCGTTTGACGTGAGTGCCAAGATCTGGGAGAATATTACGGTGAAGGCGGAGCCGTGTAACGAGACGTACGCGATGTGTGGTCCGTTGAAGTCGGCAGGACACACGGCGACGTTGATATCGAACTTTGAGGGCGGCAAGAAGGGACATTCCCAGCGGATGGTGGTCATTTTTGGTCATTCGCCGCAGTTTGGGTACCTGAACACGGTGCAGGAGTACAACTTTGGGACGCGCGAGTGGAAGATTGTGCGGACGAAGGGTTTCCCGGTGAAGGGCGGTTACGGCCACTCGGCGGCGTACGATCCGCTGAAGGAACGAATCTACGTGTACGGCGGGATAATATCTGAGAGCGACAGTACTCAGGTGTTGAGTGGCAAGTTGTACAGCTATGAACCACACGGTCGGGTGTGGGTGCTGGAGGCGGCGGCGCCGACTTCCCGGTTCCTGCACACGGCCAACTTTATCAGCCCGGGCTTGATGATGGTGTTTGGGGGAAACACCCACAACGACACTTCGCACAGCTTCGGGGCCAAGTGCTACAGCCGGGATCTGATGGTGTACGACATTCTGTGCGATTCGTGGCACGTGCAGCAGATGCCCAACGATCTGCGGGCGGATTTGGCCCGGTTTGGCCACTCGGCGATTGTGTTCGAGGAGTCGCTGTACATCTACGGTGGGTTCGACGGGCAGATGATCAACGACATGCTCAAGTTTACGCCGGGCAATTGTCGGGCGTTTAACCGATCCGATCAGTGCCTGAACGCCCGACCTGGGGTCAAGTGCATCTGGGACATCCAGAAGAGCAAGTGCGTTCCGATTCTGGACGTGGACAAGTCGGTGCTGTTTAGCCGGGACGAGACCAACTACGAAATTTGTCCGCAGGAGAGCCGGCTGGTCATGACGAGGCAGGCCCTGATGGATTACGAACTGTGCAGCTTTCTGTCCAGCTGCCAGAGTTGCGTGTCCACCTCGTACGGGTGTATGTTCTGTGGGATTGGCAACCAGAAGGGATACTGCGCGAAGGAAAAGTGTCCGGACGTGTCGTACACGTATCGTGCGGATTTCTACCCGACGCGGAAGCTTAAGGATTGTCCGGAGATTGACGGACTGTTTTGTTCGCAGCTGCACAGTTGTCACGCGTGCACGGCGTACAAGTTCTGCCACTGGGACTACGAGCACAGCAATTGCGAGTTCCGGACGAACAACACCGGAAGTGGGGACATCCTGGTGGATACGCTGCCCTGTCCGCCGGCCTGCTCAGTGTTGACGACCTGCGGCAATTGTACCCAGGAGGAGTGCATCTGGTGCCAGAACGAGCAACGCTGCGTTGACAAGAACGCGTACACGGCGAGCTTCCCGTACGGGCAGTGCCGCGAGTGGACAACCGGTTCGAACAAGTGCCGGGCGGCCAGTTCGGGCAAGAGTCAGTGTGGATTTTTCAAGACCTGCGCTCAGTGTCGCGATGATCCTGCCTGTGGGTGGTGTGACGATGGATCGATGACCGGACTGGGGAAATGTCTACCCGGTGGAGACAGCGGTGCTCACGAAGAAATGGAATGCCCGGCGACGAGGTGGCACTTTACGCACTGTCCGAGCTGTCAGTGCAACGGCCACAGTACTTGTCCGGACTCGAAGATCTGCAAGCAGCCGTGCAAAGACCCGATGATCGGAGCCAACTGCGAAAAGTGCAAACCCGGCTATTGGGGCAATCCGGTCAACGGAGGAACCTGCCAGAAGTGTGACTGCAACGGACAGGCCCAGTACTGCCACAGCGAGACGGGCAAGTGCTTCTGCAGCACGAAGGGCCTCGCCGGAGATCACTGCGAAAAATGCGACGCCACGAACCACTACCACGGCGATCCGAGCCGAGGTTCGTGCTACTACGACCTCACCATCGACTACCAGTTCACGTTTAACCTGTCCAAGAAGGAAGACCGCCACTTTACCCAGATCAACTTCCGCAACTCGCCGATCAAGGCAGACATCGATGCCGACTTTAGCATAACCTGCTCGGTCGCCGCCAAGATGAACATCACAATTCGGACGGCGGGCGGCCCGGAAAAGCCACTCTTCTCCGCGGTCAACTGCTCGACCTTCCGGTATCGCTTCTCGAAAGCGGAGCACCACTTTGGCATCGAAGACAACGTCACGTTGACGACGTTCTACGTGTACGTGTACGACTTCCAGCCGCCGCTCTGGATTCAGATCGCGTTCTCGCAGTACCCGAAGCTCAACCTGCAGCAGTTCTTCATCACGTTCTCCACGTAAGTTTGTCATTTTGTCCGACCCTGGACCCAATCTACAGTAAACCCCTCCTCTTCAGGTGCTTCCTGCTGCTGCTGCTGATGGCGGCCATCCTGTGGAAGATCAAGCAGCGCTACGACATGTTCCGTCGCCGGCAGCGGCTCTTCGTCGAGATGGAACAGATGGCGTCGCGGCCGTTCTCGCAGGTAAGCGACCACGCCGTACTTCATCATTGATTAGGGTGGTTACGAAGTTCCAACATTTGCCTTCCAGGTCCTGGTCGAGGTCGAAAGCAGCAAGGAGTACAACGAGCTGTCGCCGGCCGTGGAGAATATCACGAGCGCACCGCGCAAGCGAAAAAAGGTAACCTTCACAGTCGCCCACAAAGGTCCGAGGGAGAATCTACTAACGCGCGCTTTTGTCTCTTTGTAGGATTCGCCCAGTCCGATCGCGCTGGAGCCGTGCGAGGGCAACCGTGCCGCGGTGTTATCGCTTCTAGTCCGGCTGCCAACCGGTAATTTTTGCCGGGAATAAATCTTTGAAGCGCAAAGCTGACATTCTGATCGTTTCAGGTGGCCACCTACACGCTCCTCCCGGCCAGTCGGCCGGTCTGGCCGTGGCCAGCGCCCTGGTGACGCTCGGCAACCCGCGGCGACCGTCGATAGAGCACCCGAAGGAGCCCAAGAGCAAGCGGAAGCAGAGCCAGCATCCCGACAGTTGTATATAAGAGGCGGAAGGGAGAGTCGGCCGCGTGGACTCGTCGAGACGATGAGGACGCGTGCGCGACAACGGTGATGATATAAGATAAGGCTATATTACCGATACTACAATTTACGATTAGGTTTTTGGGGGCGTGCGCATGCAGCAGGTTTAACGTGAACCGCCACCACCAGCCTCTGGAGAAAGTTTTCCCGTTTTTTCTTCTCTTCATTGTGTTTGTTATTTTTACGAACATGGCTACAATGACTAAAGTTTTACAACAAACCAACCCCCCCCTCTATATTTAATATACTAACTGTTTGTGAATATTAGCGAATAGTGCGTGCAAGCAAGGGTTGTTGGTACGAGCGAAAACAAAGGTTTTTGGGTCAAGGTGCGAGAACAATAGCAATTAGCTTGAAAGTGTTTTGGTCGAATCCCGTTGGCGTAAACCGTATGCTTTCGTCAAGGTCGTGAGTAGACCTTGCCCGGAGTTTCAGATGTAAATGATTGTTTACAACTTTTTTGCAATTGCAATTACTGGAGTACTATCCCGAAAAAAAAACCCCGGACTCAGGCCCACGGATGACATGGCAATTTCCTGTTAGAATTTCAATATTGTCTAAATAGTTTTACAATTGAAAAAATCAATATTAAAAAATGTTTTCAAAAGCAGATTATTTGCCAGCAAAATAAGCGCTTTCCGCACACCGACGTGGAGTACACAATTATTTTGCAGAAAAGCTTGCGTTTTCCGAACCAATAATTGAATTTCGAGTACCTCTCGATAAACTTAACCAACATGAGCAACATTATTCAACGCCATTCCGGTTATGTTGTAGCATTACAACCTTGACATCTCGTTTTTTCATCCTTCTGGGTCGGCATTACTACTAGGCGATACAAGGGAGACTCTGATAGAATATCTTTTGAAGTTTTTTCTCCAAATTCTCAGTTGGGCACGTTTTTCAAGGGAAAATGTGTGTGAGAAATTCAAAACCAAATGAATTTGCAAAATCAAACTGTCAAACGTTGTCATGTTACAGCGGTACGAGCACCGCTGGAAGCATATAAAACGAGTTAACCTACACGCTTAGTCTAGATAACTCATTTTGCTTTTTCTTGGATTTGTCTAGTGTGCACTTACTTTTGAGTCCAGCTGAGTTCGATAATTACACTTCTGGAGTTTTTTTTTAAATGGTCCAATAAACCAAATTTCCAGTTTTTGCTTTTTGGTTGTTTTTGAAACCGCCTTGAGTCAGGGGTATTAAAAAACACCCAAAAAGCAAAAACTGAAAATTTGATATTTGATTGAAGAATTGATGTCCTAAAATTAAGCTTAAATATGTGACATTATTGTTCACAACGATACAGCTTATTTTTCAATGACCCTTTGAACGACCTCAAAGGATTTAAAATTGACCTCCTTGACAGAATAGGTTTTACTTGACAGCTCGTTCCAAGGGGACCATAGTTGATCCATCGAAAAATGTTGTCTTGCCAATATATTTTTTTTTGCGGTAAAATGAAAAAAGTGATCAGAAATGGTTTTTAATTGTGTTTTTTACCGTTGTACATAAAAATCGGGGGGATGGCAACCCTATTCCGACCAAAGCAAACTGACAACAGTCGATATTAGCACGATTGTCAAATGAGAGCCCACAACAAAATCATTGTTTGGGTTTTTGATTTTCAAATTTCCCGCAATTCAAACGATAAATACCTGAAAAAAAACACGTGAATTGTGTTTCTGATGGCAAATTCTTTCATATCCTTGGAGATTATTTCCATATATTGACTGAAAATTGGGTACTAAAGCCCTATGTAAATTTTTATGTACAACGGTAAAAAACACGATTAAAAACCATTTCTGATCATTTTTTTACATTTTAATGCAAATTTTTTTTTGACAAGACAACATTTTTTCGATGGATCAACTATGGTCCCCTTGGAACGAGCTGTCAAGTAGGAGCTTTTCTGTCAAGAAGGACCGCGAGGATAATTTTTCAAAATTGATTTAAAAATCCATTTTAAACTCTTTGTGGTCGTACAAAGGGTCATTGTACTCAGAAAAATAAGCTTTATCGCTGTAAACAATAATATAAGCAATCTAAGCTTCATTTTAGGACCCAATTCATATCGAAAAAGTGATTTTTCTGTTTACCTTTTTTTGCTTTTTTTTTCTTTTGGTCGATCAAACAGTGCGCCTGTACACTGAGAATCGGCATTACAAATTTTTCAGTTTGGTTTTACACATTTGCATGGGACTTATGAGTTTAACCAGAATAACATACTAAAGTAATATTTATAATACTGATTATCAGTGTTTGTTATCTGAACTTCCAAGATGGCGGCTTCTTCGCTACCCCCTGATAAAAAATCACATAGGGCTTTAGTGTTAACTGGTATATTTTTGTTAAACATTTGGTTTTCGACTTTTCGATTTAAGACTACTTGGCACTTTTTGACTTGTGCAACTTTTTTAATTTGTTAGCTGCTTTTCATCTGGGCATTTGATAAGCAAGGCTTCGAAAAATGAAGGCCAAAAACATTTTTTTTTCAATTTCTATCATATTTGTTACATTGCAAATCGTGTAAAAAGCAGTTGTAAACAATCAAGTACAAAAAAAAATACAGCGCAAATTTGTTGGATTCTCCGTTAAAATTAGCTTCCGGTTGTATAGTGTAACTTGTGTTCAAATCTAGGTTCAAAACCATTAGCGAACCACCGGTTAAACTAACCTGTTTTGTTTGAGCTAGAATTTAAGTTGCAATTTAAACTAGCAAACACACACTTTCTTTCACAACACCCACATTGCGAGCGTCGTAAAAGCAGCAACAAAGAATACTCAGCCAGATGATGTTGGCCACTTTCCAAACAACAACAAAAAAAGAGTCTTCAGAGTTGCACTTCCGGAAAAAAAACACTGGTTTTTTGTTACCAGACACACAATGAACCCCAAAGCAAGGCTCCTGTATAGAAGGTTAGAGTCTTTGAGTCACTCTCAAGTTAGATCTAAAATTTTGTGTTTGAGCAGCAAAGCAATTGCATTTGTACCACCAAGAAACAAGAAATGTGAGTGGGAAAAAAAATCGAAAACCAACGTGAAAATGACGATAAGTGAGTTTTAGAAGTGGGCGCGGATTTTAAACAAGAATGATGTGATTAGTCGATATTAGCGGTTTTACCGTCGGTAAAGCGAGGCAGGTTTCACGAAAAACACACTGAAAAAAACACACAGAAGAGAGTTACAAGCATTGCATTGATGGAAACGCATGGCCTCCCGGTTCACGGGAAAAAAAACACGAAAGATTTTAAAATGAAGAATCAAAAATCCAACCTAGGCTAAATCAAACAAGTTAAAACAAAACCACTGTACTATGACAAAGAAAACAAGCTATTATGACTGTACTAATGCGGAATGCATCTCAGAGCTGAGGGTTTGTGGAAAAGAACGGCACTTACTGAAACTGGTGAAGAAACATAAACTAAAACAATAGTTTGTAGGGTAACAAAAAAAACGAGAATCGATACGTCTGATGCTAGGATCTATGTAGAAACAAACAACAAATAAATAATACACTAGATTTAGAGACACTTTTCCAAGTTTCCAAGTAAAGTAGGACACGCAAAAACCTGTGTGTGTAAGAGAGGAGAAAGCGAACATGAAAAATCACAAGTAGCATTTGTAAAACAAACAAAACATGGGTAAACAACTTACGGCAGAATGAGTAATTCAAAACACACACATACTCATACAGCATGTGAGAAAAAAGTATTTTATGGCATTTGTTGCAATAATAAAACAAAACTGACGACATCAGAAAGGCGCGCGTGTGGCAATTGTTCGAAAATATCACAGATGTCCTTTTGCACATAAATCGATGCCTCGGTGCTCTCTTATGCTAACTAGATAGGGAAACCAGCTGAATTTGTTTCTTTTCGATGAATCGCATTTGCCAAAAACTCAAAGGGGTGTGGCTGCCAATCCCTCGTGGTCCAGACAAAATTCCTGCATAAAGCTGACAGACCGAGACTGAAACACAAATCAGGCAAACACAGTTGCTCAACCTTTTTTTTTTTTAACTCAAAAACTGTTTTGGGCTAAACTAAATCTTTTAACGCTCATGAAATGCTTTTTTTTATTCTGATCCGAATTTTAAGTGTTCACCTGAATAATCTTGAAATTGAAAAATTTATTAATCCAGGAATTCATGAACTCTAAAATTTTAAAATTTCTAAATATCCAAATCTCTAAAATTGGAATTTTGTCAAGCTCCTTAATACTAAAAGTTTAAATTATACAATTATATTTAAATGTCTCTGTTTTTAATTTTTAAAAGTTTGTGAATAATTAAATTCTCAAAGGCCGTCATTTTCACCGCCACTTAGATTACAAAAAATAGACTGCTGAGCAATTCTCTACCAAAACCGGAAATGGATTTTATTTGTATTTTTTGATATGGCTCAAACTTTGTGGGGGCCTTCCTTATGACCAAATAATCTATCTTGTGTGATTGGTTCATCCATACAAGTCTCCATACAATTTTGGCTGCTGTCCATACAAAAATGGTATGTAAGTATTCAAACAGCTGTAACTTTTGAGTGAATTTTCTGATCAATTGGTGTCTTCGGCAAAGTTGTAGGTATTGTTGAGGACTTTTGAGAAAAAATAGGTACACGGAAAAAAATTGCAGATTTTTTAATCAACTTTGTTTTCACTAAAACTGAATTTCCCAAAATACGTATTTTTTTCATTTTCGAGATTTTTTGATATGTTTTAGGGGACAAAAATCCGCAACTTTTGAGCCAAAGAGAAACATGGTCAAAAAATCTGCCGCCGAGTTATGAATTTTTGAAAAAATAGTGATTTTTGGAAAAAAACGAAGTTTCATGCAAAAACAAGTTTGACATTATTTTGTAATGCAAAATTGAATTTGCAATCGAAAAGTACTTTACAGATTTGTTGATAAAGGGCTCCGTTTTCAAAATATAGCCACCGAAAGATTGATTTTAGCGAAATATTTGCAGTTTTTCAATTTTTAAAATATTAGTCTTGATTTAAAAAATTTGAAAATATTTTTTTCGAAAAGATTGGAAAATTTCACGAATGTTTCATATATTAACATTGATAATCGGACCATTAGTTGCTGAGATATCGACATTAGAAAATTGTGGGTTATTTTGGTGAGATAAAGACAACTTCAATTTTCGTGTTTCTTTTTCTTAAAGCGGCTCTATCTCAGCAACCCGAGGTCCAATCTTCAATGTCTCTTAGACAAATTTATAGCAAATTTTCTGAACTTCTCAAAAAAAATATTTTTAGAAATGGTCACTTATGGTCACTATTTTTAAAAATTGAAAAACTGCAAATATTTTGCTAAAATCAAACTTTCGGTGGCTATATCTTGAAAACGGAGCCTTTTATCAAAAAATCTATAAAATACTTTTCAAAACTAGGGTGTGTGTCATAGGTTTTTTCTGCAGTAGTTTGAGGTGTGCACATTTTTGTGAATTTTGTGAAGAGATTTTCACAACTTGCACGATTGTCTAAAAATCGTTGCAAACTGCAATACACTCAAACCCCGATGGTTTGACACCAACTGTCGGGGTAATTTTTTAGTTTGACACCACTTTTACACGGAGTTCACACACGATCAAACGTTTGTTTTGATAGTGTGCTTGAGCGCCGTGTAAAAAGTGACAGTTCGTCACTTTTTAGTTCGACTTTAATCAACCAACGGGGTATTGCTTATTGCGAGATTAAATCAATTTTCTCCTTCGCTGTGACTGACAGGAGGCTACAGCCGCCGAACTACCGCTGTGTAAAAATCAGCAGGATGAACTGAAATTCAGCGATGATTTGGCTGTCAACCTGATTTGTTTTGAATATTTTTCAAAAAGTCAGCAGAAAACTCAAGGCAACCTTTGACAACAGCCAAAAATTTGCTCTGCGGCTGTCATGCGGCCTTTCTTCTGCGGTCATATCAGCGCGCGTAAACTCTAATTATTAACGCCCGCGATAATACAAACGGTACAAACTAAAAAAGCGTCAAACGAAAAAGTAACCAACCACCCGGGGGTTGACTGTACATCTCGGTTTTTCCGTGTACTTTTATATCCCGCCAAGTATTTTTCTTTTTTGCCCGCCTTCCCAACCAAGTAAACAAACTCCGCCCATGCATTTTCGTTCGTCATTTCATTGCCCGCCATCAGGCCATCTGTCAGAAATATTCTTGCTTCTCTGGAATAAACTTCAAAAAGTACTTGAGCGATTTTCAGATGAAACCACTGCATGCGAAAATCTCCTACGCAAGTTTCAAAGCATTCTCTCGCTTTATGTGTTCGCAGGTCCTTGACGTTTCAGAAGAGAAAAAAAAAAACCAGTCAAGAGAACCAGTCGTCGTCGTCGTTGCAAAGAAGTTAGAATCGTGCTTCGCGAATGTGTTGAGGATTCACAGCTCGGAAATCACATCATCATCGCGTCGAATACTGCTAATTTCCCAGTGAGCTCAAAACAGTGATTACGTTTGAAGATGCAGCAACAGCGACCTTGATTCCAGCGAAAAAAAAACTTTGTTTTGAGTTTTTAACCAAAGAAAAAAGTGTTGTGAAACTTGCTCCAAAGTCGACTGACAGCGGCAGCAGCAGCGAGTCGTAATAACGGGAATTCCTGTCCTCTTTTGGGATCATCTGCCAACACCAAGCAGCAAAATGCCTCCGTGTCAAGGCCCTTGCGCGAGGTCAACGGTGTTCGCGCTAGTGCTGCTGGCCCTTACCACCGGTGTCCAGTTGGCTCCCCCCGGGATTCCGTCGGCACCTTCCAGCGAACTGACCGCCGCTGGAGCCAGCAACATCGCACCTCCAGTCAAATCCGGAGATGCGACCACCACGACGGTGAAATCGGTCCCCTCTTCCGTCTCGAATGATCTGCTGGATTACCAGAAGCTGGACTTTTTGGCCGTGTGCCTGGCCAGCGATGTCAAAAAGCCGGACGTTCTGCTGTGCAATCTCTACCGGAACCTGACGACGGTGCTGACCGCTCGCAAGCAGAACCCGGTCACGGTCAAAACCGTCCAGGAAATGCTCGCCGGGCCGGATTCCTCCGGAGGAACGGACAAATTCTGCGAAAACCTAACACCGGTGCTGCAGGCCCTCCGCGAGAAGGCCACTTCAGGCAACGAGCAGCTACAATTCGAGGCAAAGCCACTGGAGCGGGAGGCCGTCTGTGCGAATCTTTGCCTCCCGATGGACGAGGTGGAGTTTCACCTGACGCTGAAGCCCATCTGCCGGGTGTTGCTTTGGGGGTTCCGTCAGTTGCTGGTGCCTGAGCCGACCGCCGGGGAGACGGTGGAAGTGCAGGCCGCAGAAAAGGTGGTCATTCCACCGCTGATTGACCAGGGTTTGAAGCTGGAGAAGGTGGTGGAACCAAAGGGTGAGTTTTTAGTTGAATCATGAACAGACATTTTAAATTGCCGTCAGTTGGGGCGAAACGAAGCTTTCGGAGAGTTGTCTATAGATCACTTAAATCCACTGAACAATTGTGAATTTGGGCAAATTTAGGTATAAATATTTTTTTCAAGCGATCTACAGTTATCTCACTTATGCTTTTGACTTCCTCACCTCATTGAGGAAAGGATATAAAATCACTCAAAAACTTAATTCCTAATTCGGCATCCTAGAACACCCTTCACGTACACATATCGACTCAGAATCAAATTCTGAGCGAAAGGCTGTGTGTGGTGGTGGGATGTTGATCGAAAATGTGCATTGGATTATCTCGGCACTGGGTCTACCGACTTTGTCTGTTTTGGTCTGATTAGATCCGTCTTCGGGTCCCATGAGTCGCTATTGAAAATTATGAAGTTTAGATAACTATTTCAAAAGTTATGCTAAAAAAACGATTTTGACAAAAATCCGGAAGATTGTAAAAAGGGTGGTTTTTGTAAGAAAACCCACAGGCCAAGGTTTGAGCAGGCCAAGGATTGATACCTAAGAGCATGCAATGGCACTGACCTTGTTGCGTACTCTTCGGTTGACGTCCACGTAAGGAACATCCTGGAAGGAACGTAACTAACTACATCCGTAGTTCTGTTAGATCATCCGAATTATCTTGATCAGAACAGTATAGCTCTGGTTCCTTGCGAGTGTCCTATTTTCTAACCTCCACGTTGGCTTGGTTTTCATGATGACCTAGCTGGTGGCCTGTGGAAACGGATCGTAAACCTTTGAACACCGCGGGTCAGAGTCGAGACGGCTAAAAGAAAGGGGCGCGACAATGTGGGAAAGGGAAGTAATTTGTGATTGTAGACGGTATTGTTTTGATTCGCAGTATGTTGAGTCAACTGCTGTGGGTGTACCTGAAACATCGCACAACGGAGTTTCTCTTCTCTTCATTCTCGGCTACCACCTATCTCCTATTTTTATTTTGCTCTTCTGATTCCCAATTCTTCACTGATTCTTCTATTTAATATCCAACATTTGATTCTAATTTTACTAACTTTTGATTCACTTATCTCTCAAAGCTTTTCCACTCTTTTCTATCAATTGATACTGCTGTAACAAACTTTGTTTTGTTTTTTATTCTCCTTAAAAATATACTTTTCCTTAATGTACTAGTAATATCAAGTCTATTTATCATTCGCCTAATCTTTTTTGATTTTATTGCGAATTAATTTATTTGAATAATTCTTTATCTGTCCTATAAATTATCATTACTATAATCTAAGCTTGTTTTGTATCTCTATTTATTAACTATTGTCTAATTTTACATCTAATACATCTAGCTTCTCATTTTTATTCTTCAAAATACGCTTCTCTTACTATTGATACTTGATTTTTATAAAATAAATTCTCTTTTACTGTCTATTGTTTTCAATCTTCACCCTTTTTTTCAAACAAGTGAGGTTTGAGCCCTTACTCAATTTATGGAATGGTTAAAGGATTAACACAAATATTACTATTGTATTTTTGATAAACTTTTATAACATGCTTAGGAACAAAATATTGTAACAAAACACCGCGACAAAAGAAATAGCAACAGATAAACAGACTTAACAACAGGGAAGATTTCAGGAGAAAACAATACACAGTAAATAACAATAAGTTTTTGAATTCAAACTAAAAATAAAACAGTTTTTGCATTAATGAAAGTTGTTAGGCACACTTTAAATGGTTAGGCGCTTATACTTACATCAAACCCTACGTAATGTACCACCACCGGCCGAGTTAAAATGCGTAACCGGAAAGGAAGGTGTGCATGCCTGGCACGAACACCCAAAGCGGCCAAAGCGTGTTCTAGCGTGCTGCTCGTACTGACTCAGAGCAAGGGTGAGATGTAGGTGTAAGGGCAGAGCGTGTTCGTCGGGAACCTAGTGCATAAGATCGGTCAAGGCCCGTTCTTACACTGAAAATTGCGAATTGCGAATTGAATTTGTCAACTCAAGATTAGTTATTATTTTGCTAGAGTTTAGTTTTAGTATCTAAATAAAAAAATAGTTAAAAATGCCCAAATGTCAATAAAACCTCACAATGTTAACAATTTTTTCCTGAACATTTCAGATCAGCAAATGTATTTTTTGCAATTCCGTCGTGAAACTCATAACTTTTCCTGTCATTCTTGAACGACGAAAAAGCCTACTTTTCTGTACCAAAAATACAGTCGACTCTCTGGCTGTCGATCTTCTTGATATCAATATTGCTCCATCTATCGATGCATTCTTCAGTCCCTTCAAACTGCATACTTCAATAGACAAATCCAGCGAAAGCTCAACGCTGCTTTTTGATGGTGAGAGATTTGACAGCTCCCATACTAAATGTCTCGATTTTCATACTTTTTGTTAATTTTCTTCTAAAATAAAACACTTAACATATGAAAACTATATATTTTTGGTGCTCAAAATTCCTGCTGAATCGAATGGTGTACTTATCTCAATTGCAATTTTTTTCGAACAGTTTTTATTTTAATAATATTCTAGACACATTTTGTGCACCTAATCAATCAATACTTTTATCATAAATAATCATTTTATCGCTTAAAAGTTGAGTTTTCCTGAGCTCCCATATTCATGGAAGCTGTCATTTCTAACAACATTGACCACCTAGCGGCCATTTCAAACTGGATTCGTCTATTGGCTTTACTGCCGTTCTACGCATAATTGTCCCATGTTCAAAAAAGTGCAACTGAGAAAAACGCGGTTGAAATTTTTCGACCGATTTCTGCGTTTCTACGCATAATTGTCCCGTGGGTTCCTATTCGCCTTATGTGTCCCTAATCGCCCCAGTTAGCAGTTTATCACCCTTATTTGTGATTCTCTTGCTATACAACAGGTAAACAAGACATAATGCTTAGTAAAACTAATGATTCCGTGTAAGAAAATACTTGGTGGGACAATTATGCGTAGAAGTTTAACGATGGGACAAACAGACTTGGTGTTGTTTTTAATGAGTTTCCGAACAAAGTACCAGATTTTATGTGTTTTTCTTAAAGTACACATCAAACTAAACTTAAAAATGTCATAAAGTCAAAATCGTCCAAAACTGACATGGGACAATTATGCGTAGAACCAGGAGTTGGACACTCAGCACGCTGTGCGTGCACGGCGTTTTACAACCTGCGCACACTTCACGCACTCCCGCGCACCATCGCGCACCATTTAGACGTTTCGAATCAGAGGAAAAATTGGGAAAACATGGCAACACTTCTAGAAATGTCATGTTCATCTTTGTTTACAAACAAACGATTTCTATCGTTGAATTTTTGAAGATTTTTTTATTTGTCTTCTTAATTTAAGTTAAATCGAAATCATAATAATTTTAATAAAGTCTGGTCAACATACGCAAAATCTGGTTAATTCCTTTTTTGAGACGTTGGTTCCGGCTACTCTACTCAATGATTCTGAGTCTCAAAAAGCTGCAAAAGTAACAGCCCGGTTCCTCTATTAAACCATCCCCAAATGTCGTTCATCCATGGTGCCCCAGAAGAGGACGAAATCTACTTTGAAGTCGTGCTGTAAACGGCCGCCTTAGGGCTGCGGAACCAGCTGATTTGTGGTGATCGGAGCGACCCTTTTTACTGCCGCTATCTTATGGAAGTGCGCGGAAATTTGCATCCGACGGTGACAAATGAGTAAGGTCGACGGTGGCCGGAGGAGGTCGAGGCGAAATAACGCATCCCACTGTCGCATACGATGAAGATTCTCGGGAATGGAGAACTCTATCTTGCCGAAGCGGGAATCGGTCGAGAGTGTGAACAACTATCTGAAACGGTACCGGAGAGAGGCCATTGGAGGAGGTTGCGTTGATTGCGTACTGGTTGAAGAAGCGGGCCCAGAACCGGTTGAACGTGATCGTGGTAAAGAAGGATGCGACCTACCAGGGAGTTTCCCTTGGAGTTTCCACTTGTCTTGCGGTGGGTGGTTTGAGGTAGCAGTTTTCGATTGTGGAAAACATCCAGATGAGTTTGTACGGGGCGGAATTTATGTGGAATATTGAGGAACATCTAGGAAAGGACCGATGTTGTCCTCGGAGCAAGGATCGGAACAGTTACAGGACATCTTTCTTTTTTGATGAAATAAATACTTAACTGGTTTTGCTACCTTTTGTTCTCAAAATCTTTATTTGTTTAAACATATTCTTGATATCCCGGTTATCAGGGCCGTCGTCCGTCGTGTTGCTGTCCGAGAAGCCCATTCCAGACGATGCTGCCCTTCTCTTCAACCAACGCAAGCTCCACCTTGAACGATTCGCCGTCCTCGTCATCAGCACCCTTTTCGACAGTCTTTTGCTGCTGTCCTCGGCAGGTTTGGCCATTTTGGTTAAACTGAAACCCGTTTTGGGTGTTGAACTTGCCCGGATGAGGAACACTTAACCCAAAATTAAATGGTTTTGCCCGAGGTTTTGCCGCAGCTGCACCAGTGGTTGTCGTCCTCGACACTCCCGAGCATACATCATCTGGTGGCCGTCTCGTTCAATTCAGCGGCGGATGATTGCTTCCTTTCTGCCACTGTCCTTCTTAGCCTCATACTCCTCGTTACTGGTGTCCTTACCGGTGGAACGAGCGGCCACCGTGACATCGGTTCCAATCTCCTTCGACGGACTTCCAAACCCGGGAAAGAACTTGCTCGGATCTGTGCTGTAAACGACGTTTGCTCATAGCGCGGATGTCGTGGCCCTGCACCTCCTTCAGCTGGATCAACCGCCGGTATCAAGGTCACACCGGAAAATCCCTTGACCGCTCACAAACTGACTATAAATCACCGGAATCTGCGCTGCCTCGAAATTCACGCCTTCAGAACGTTTTCATAACGCGTTTATTAGTAAACAACTTTGAATTTGACATTTCAAAGCGAAGTGATGCCAGTTGTGCGAAAAAGTGCTATGACAGTTCCCCAAGCGTGATTTGTGTGCACGCACATCGCCAGCATCCACGAACACCGCGGTGCACCAATTTCACTCTTGAAAACAAACGGTTTTCCAAAAACGGTGCGGAGAGTCTAACCCCTTGCGTAGAACGGCAGTTTATTCCTCGATATTTTCTTGGATTCTGTTTGCTTTAAAAATCTCTTCCGGTTGTCAATATTGTCACTATCTCATAGGGAGATGGCGTCGCTATTTTTAGACCACGTTTTCCACTTTTTCTCATCGAAACCGACTTCTTTATCGACTTCATTTTGCTGGGCGAGATAGGACGCCGTCTATTTTTAGACGATGACTCAGCACTTTTCCACTCTTGCGCTTAAAAAAACCAGATGGCAGCACGATGTAACGCCACGTCCCTATGGCTTGCATAGACATTTTTGGGAGCGTTCTTTTATTACGTAACGCGAAAAATCGGAGTTTTAGACCCCTCCCCTCGTAACAAAATTTCCATACAAATTTTAAAAATTTTGTATGGAGCGTAACACGGCCTCCGACCCCCCCCCCTACTGCGTTACGTAATAAAAGAACGCTCCCTTTCTATGCAAAACGAAGCTTTGAAGGGTGTTTGACATTAGTTTGTTTTTGTTTGTTGGATGTTGCCATGATTCTGGGTGTCAAGAAAAACACATATTTTTTTTAAGCACCTGATAAATTAAAATGCGTAGCAAGAAAATTTACTCACATTAGTCAGTTTGGTAATCTTTTGATAATCTTTTTTGTTGCGGTTCCGAAATTACTCACCTTACTTACTTTCGATACCAACCAGCTGACGAGATATCTTATCGCACGATTTTTTGTTTCTCCCCGTTACAGCTGACACCGCTACGAAGCCCGTAGCCGCCAAACCGGTTCAGCAAACTTCCGCCGCCGCCACCGCTCACGTCACACCCTCGACCAACTCTGCCGCTGCCAACGTCAATGCTGCTCCGGCAGGGGAAGCCGCCATCAAGTTGGACGAAAAGGACGATTCGCAAAAGATTGCTACCGTGGAAGAGAAAACCCTGGCGGAAGATGAGGAAAATGGGGCCTTTTTGGACCAGGAAACAAAGAACCAGCAAAATATTGAGGACATTGTGGGCGGAGAGGGTGGCGTGAAGGAGAACATGGACACCGGAGATGAGGATGCGATGTATCCGGGGGAGGACAGCGATGAGGACCCGTCGATGGACACGAACGTTCCGACGGCGGCGGGTGGAGCTGCTGTGGCAGCAGGATCTGCCCCGAAGGAGATGGCCGTTCGCGAGAAGCAGCCGGAACCGCTACCTCGGCTGGACAAGGAAGACCTCAGCTTGAGCGACGTGCAGCGCGACGAACTGCCGGTGGATCCGTTCTTCGAGGAGGATGATTCGAACTTTTTCTCCTACTTTTTGCTCGTCATGTTTGCCTGCATCGTGAGCTACGTCGCGTACCACAACAAGTCCAAACTGCTGGCGCTCGCCCTCGAGGGTCGACGGTCTAGTACGGGACGCGGTGGGTTCAGCAAGGGCCGTAAGCATACCGCCGCCTACCGGAAGCTGGACTCGAACCTGGAGGAGGCGATAATGTCCAACTCGGCGGCCAGCAGCCGGTCGCAGCAGCAAATCATCTACTAAAACACAGATTTCGAGCAATTTCACACACACACACACACACACACACATTTCACGTGCAATCATCTCATCAATTCATTTTAGGGAGGCTTGGCTAAGCTGCGCTCTCTGTCGCTTTGCGTTCCGTTCTTAACTTATCTACATCGTGGCCCATTACTCGGTTTAATTCGTCGCAAACGCCTTCAAACACACATATGAGCAACACAGAGTAACTACATATTGGAGAAGCAAAAAAAAAGCAAAGCAAAGCTCGGCAGCGGCCGCTTTCGAACCACGCAATGAAAGCTGCTTGATCTGCGCGCGCGCGTTGCTACTGCTGCCGCAACAAGATTTTTTGATGATAATAACTACTTTTAGGGAGGCAAAAGAAAACACGGTATATCAAATATCGCGCGTAGTAATCGTCCTGTACATAGAGAAGAAAGTAGTAGAAAGAAGCGAATTTGATTGATGAAGCATACGCGCCAACTCTCCGGCGTCGCGGTAGTGTTTGACTGTTCGTTTCCCCGTATTTTGTGTTTCCGCCCAAAGCGCGTGCTTACGAGAGGAGAAGAATGCTAGAACATCCCGGTTTTATTCGTTAAATTAAACTAACCCGATTTGTAAGTTTGCATGAAAAGGGGAAGCTTAGTTGAAGATTCGAGGAAAACTTCTGTAAGATTTTTACAAAATAAAGAGAAAAGTATAAAGAGTAATTGTCTTGTAATAGTTTTATTTTGTTAATTTGCTGTTTTGCCCACAAACGCGCACAGTTGCCTGACCTGGATCAAGGGAAATTTTGATATTTTTTTTTTAGTAAAGCACATTTGGTAGGTATAGTTAAACAAAAAGTTCCTAAATAAGTTTTTCAAAAATTTCCATTAAATATTTATCAATGTTGATTCTTTAGTTTACTCTTTTAATTTCCCTCGAAGCAATAGTTATGGCCTATCTACAATCACATAACTTAAAAAATTTCACTTAGCTTAGGAGTTTGAATCATTGGAAATGAATCTGATCTTCTACAATGAAAAGGAATAAAATTAGAAACTTGACGTATGGTTTGGAAAATTTCAAAATCTACGGTAAGTTGACGTTTCCATATCAAAGGTAAACAAACAACTGCATAGCAACGTATATCAGCCCAGCAAATTTTCTAAGTTGATTGTGGATGACGGCCGTAAGTTGTGTACATTTTCTAAGTTTTACTTTACTTAACTATTCTAAGCTAAGTGATTGTAGATAGGCCATTAGCCCCACCAAATTACAAGACGAGATTTTTTTTGAGGTTAAATATACCTTTATTGAAGATTCTTATATTAATTACATTTCATTTACATTCTAAGTGGTATGGCTAAATGCTCTTCACCTTTGTTGTATTTTTCGTTTTTTTACCGATCACATTCATTTATTTACTTCAAATTGTTTTACATTTTGCACTGAATAGAATACCAGGGTTGTTACGGAGAAGTCGAAAAAAAATCCGCGCCGTCCCAAAATCCAATCCGCGCGAAATCCGCGCCATATTATTTAACAAAAATAATTTCGCGACAACATACAAGAGAGTTTCATTATTTTATGAAATAAAAAAAAATTGGGAACAAAATCAAGAGCTCCATCAGAAAAAAAAACACACAAAAATCACAGAATAAAGTTGTATTCAATAATAAAAATAGCCGCATGAGGCCGAATCTCAGAACGCAGAATCTTGAAACACCGAAAATTTTATGGACATTTTTTTTGCTAGGATGAAGTGAACTAGAGGGAGAAGCCATAACAATCACAGGGTTGTTACGGACGGCGCGGATCTGGCGCGGATTTGCTGGCTAACTTTGCTCAGGCTCGGATTTCGCGCGGATAGCAATTTTGATAAACAAAATAATTGAGAACGATAGAATTTCTTTCAAATTACAAAGGAAAATATTAGTAGGAATTAAATAAATTAAATCTTTTTCGTTTAGTGCGAAAACACAACTTATAAGAAGTTGTTAGGAAGAAAATTTTCTTCTAAAAATTATTGATTTTTTTCTTAATACGAAACTTTGAAATAATCATCAAGGAGCGATTGTTTTAATGTATTGAGATTTGTTATATGAATTTAACATAACATTACAACTCATTGTTTTTAAAACATCTATTTTTAAAATTTTGTAATTTTTCTACTTTTGTTATTTTGAATTTAATTAAATTGGCATTTATTTAAATT
The DNA here is from genome assembly GCF_015732765.1 of Culex quinquefasciatus. NCBI lineage: Eukaryota > Metazoa > Arthropoda > Insecta > Diptera > Culicidae > Culex > Culex quinquefasciatus. The sequence continues at coordinate 25,787,457 of NC_051861.1, read as the reverse complement.
GTTAAATAAATGCCAATTAAATTAAATTCAAAATAATAAAAGTAGAAAAATTACAAAACTTAAAAAATTTGAAGCTATTTAACTTTTCTGATTTTCTATGATTTTTCATTATAAAATACAAAATTTTAAATTTTTGGTTTATTGAAAAAATTAAAAATTGTGTTGCCACTCTGATTCAGGTAGAATTGATTCTACTCCCAATTATCACAACATGACGCAATCCACTTTGAAATCTGCTAAAATCTCCGTCTAAAAGCGAAATGTAATGTTAAAATTAAAAAAAATAAGAACTCTGGAATTCAACAATTTGAAATTTCAGAATTTCCATATTCAAATAATAAAAAAAATAGAATTCATAATTTGAAATTGTCAAAACTTACAGACTCAAAAAACGTAAAAAATTACGAATTATTCAATTGAAAAATTACGAAAATATTACAATTAATTTTTTTTGTTAATTTTTAATTTTTTAAGAAAGTTCTAAAGTTATCAAGTTATAAAAATTTTAAATTATTAGATTGTTAAATTCTAGATTAAAATTATAAAACAACCTATCCCTCATGGGTTTCCTATGCTAGAAATTGTTAAATTTTTAAATTATTAAATTTTCAAATTATTAAATTATCCAATAATTAAATTATTGAATTATTAAATTATTAAATTATTAAATTGTTAAATTATTAAATTGTTAAATTATTAAATTGTTATATTATTAAATTATTAAATTATGAAATTATTAAATTATATTATTAAATTATTAAATTATTAAATTATTAAATTATTAAATTATTAAATTATTAAATTATTAAATTATTAAATTATAAAATTATAAAATTATTAAATTATTAAATTATTAAATGATTAAAGTACTTAATTATTTAATTTTTAAATTATTAAATTATTATTTTTTGCCATTTTCTTAGTTCGGACCATTTTCGGAGTCATATTTTAGTTTAGTGAAATTTAGAGAAGAAAATAATAGAAATTTCGTGTTTCGATTTTCCAACGTAAAGTTTTGGCGAGAATTATCAAGTACTAAATCCCTAGATTTTATAAATTGGTGATTTATTTTATGGTTTTAATTTTCTTCCTGAATTTGTTTTAAAGCAACGATATTAAAAAAAACTAATATTGCTTCAGAAATGGCAAAAAAGGTTCCATTTGGTACAGGTGGGATATGAATCCACAACTGATCAACGGTACTGATCCAAATGCCTTCTGTATTATTCTTTTTTCGTTTAAAATTTCATTCATTATGCTACTCTCTTCTATGTTTGTCGCGATATTTTTATATGGCGCGGATTTCGCGCGGATTGGGTTTTGGGGTTGGCGCGGATCTGGCGCGGATTTTTTCTCGACTTTTCCGTAACAACCCTGAATCATTTTGGCAAAAAAAGGAATTATAAATAGAAGTCGTTTAGTAATTTTAATATTAAAAATTCAAATCAAATTTAAATTCTAAAATTAAAACAATTAAAAATATCATAAAATTTATAAGTTTGAAAATCTTGAAAAATTCATAAATCTAGGGATTTGAAATTTAAAATGCAGTTCGTACTTGATGATTTTCGCCACTCACAAAAATCGAAACACAAAATTTGTATTATTTTCTTCTCAAAATTTCCCGAATTTAAAATATGTCTCCGAAAGTACTCCAATATTATCAGTTTTTCTGTAATCTATGATGGTGACAAAAATAATATCATTTAAGAATTTTGCAGTTCTTTTTTCAAAAGGTTCTGAATTTAAGAATTAAAGAATTTTGAAATTTAGGGATCTTCTAATTACAGAATTTAAAAATTTGAGAATCAAAGAATTCAAGCATTTGAGAATGTATAATTTATTATGCTCTTGGTTGTTTTGAATTTTCAGAATTTTTTAAAATCTAAAAAAAATGTTTTTAATTTCTGAAACTTCGAATTTTGAATATTGTTGCTTTTATTTTTGAATGTTTTGATCTTTTATTTTTCTCTAAGAATGCTGAAATTTAGAAAAAAAAATCTTTCTTCGGTGTAGATTTTACTAAAATTCAAAGGCAAAGAGCCAGCATCAGTTACAGCCAATTAAGCTCATAATTGTGAGCACAGTACGGCCACTGAAAAAAGCCCCAATTATCATTTTTGTTACATCCTAATATAAAACTTCGAGAAAAGTTTGAAATATGATTCGAAAGATTCAAATTTTAATGAATCCTTTATAAAATAAACAATAAATAAGGTTAAAAAGAACATTACTCAAAACTCAAAAGTTATTAAAGATATTTAAAGCCGGTGAGCAGATACCGTAAACCGGGGTGACTTTGATAGGATTTCAATTTGTTTTTAGAATATTTTCCAACAGGTAAGGTTTTTCTCAAGATTATTATTCTTAAAACATGTACTGGGGTAGGCCACACAAAGTCCATGCACTATTTTGGAAAAAAAGTTTTTTCAATAGTGTTTAGGAAAATAGTTACGTTAAAAATTCTTGGTTTTAATTCCGGGGTGACTTTGATAGTCATAGTTTTTCTTGTTAAAATCATATTTAAGATGTTCAAACCTTATTTGTACGTTAAATGTACCATCACTAAAGTAGCTGATATAGTTTGTAAGAAAAAAAAACAATGTTTATATTAAGTTAACTAAGTTTATAAGCTTTTTAACAAAATACATATAAATTTTAGGTAAAATTGTTACAAAGTCGGAATTTCGCCTGAAATTTGTTAAAAATAGTTTTGTTTATAAAATTATCGATTTATATTGCATTTTATACTGAATTCGAAGCACGAATCACAAGTTTTCACATTTTACATGAAATTTGTTCAACTGAATTTGCCTATAAATTTAGAGATTTTTTTTAATTGTGTTTCAAAAACACATATTATTTATTATTTACAAACTTATTTAACCTTCTCCTAGTGGAAAATTGTCCAAAGAATCCGAAAATGCATTCCGTTTTCCGATTAAAAATCGTGTTCATTGAGAAAATCATGACACTTTGAGAAGTTTAAAATAATGACTTTCATCCACATTTTCTTAACTATAGTTAACTAACTTTATAAACTTTTCAAAAATTTATGAAAAGTTCTTCATGAGGTACTTTGAACACTTCTCTACCACGGTCAGTATGTTTCTGACCCATTCCTTACGTATTTTAATTGTACTCTTCATTTTGCGGAAAAATCGCAAACCTATCAAAGTCACCCCGGCTATCAAAGTCACCCCGTTTTACGGTATTCAAAAATGATTTGAGTGTAGCAATAAATTTCTTTAAGAAATCCTCAACAATACATTAAAAAAAATATCTTCATGAAGATTATTTCGACGTATTCTCTTAATAAGAATACAAACAAACATTTTCGGAAGAAAATTAAATTTTTTTTCAGTAACATTTTCTAAGAAATCAAAGCGCAATTTCAAAAACAATTACTCTGATTACTGGTAATACTTTTCTTTTTATCTTGAAAGTAATTCTATCTCTCTCAATTATTTTACTAATCAAATTTCATATCCGCGCGAAATCCGCGCCGTCCGTAACAACCCTGGAATACATTTAGGTAAAAAAAAAGAAAAAAAAAATCATTTTAACAACTAGTCCCAACTTAAACCTAAAAAAATCAATGAAATATGCGAATCATTAGAACGAGTAAACTGCGAACTGTAAGATAAATCCTCCAAGCGTTCTTACTTGTTCCTGGCGAGTTTTGCACCCACGCAGTGTTGTTGTCATCTCGGTGAAAATGTTCAGAAGTTCTTGTAGTGAAAACAGGCCACTACTGCCTTCACCCGTTGATGCTGGTTGGTTTTCCCTCGGTTGCTGACTGAAGCCAGGAGGTGTTGTATTCTCTGCAATGGCAGCAGATTTGGACAAACTCGAGCAGATTCCGCTCCTGGGGACGCCGAAGCAGAAAAATCCACGTCCGTAAATGCTGGTGGTGTTTTGCGACGATTCAGCACGTTTTGGACAGCTTCGATTCTTGGTCGAATGGTTGCCACCGCAATTGAAGCATTTGACGTCGATGTTCTCGTTGATGGTGTTGCAAGCTTGAGTTTTGTGCTCACCTCCGCAGGTTGCACAACGACTCTTGATGAAACAGTTCCTTCCACCATGTCCAAACTGCAAACAGTTCGAACACTGTGTCACGTCACGGTGCACTGGACGATAACGTTCCCATGTCACGATGATGTTGAAAATTGCCCGAACTGCTTTCAGCTCAGACGGCGTTGTCGATCCTTTCTCGAGATGAACCAGATGTGTTTCGACATCTTTAGCACCGAATCCGATTTTTTTGTATTCACAAAAATAGGTGGCACCTTTTTCCGTCACTTTACCAACTAACAATTACCTATTATCTATAAAGTGTTCTGTTAGTAAAATATCAATTAAAGCGAAGTACGGATTACCGAAAGAGCGCCATTCGAGCCTAAATTGTATTTTCCAATTGTAAAGTGGATTGATTAACACATGGACATTTTACCTACAATTCCATTCAAAGAGTCTTTTTCGGAATTGAAAAAAATGTTGTATGGAACTCGTTACAAAACTTGTTTTTTTTTTTTGCATTCAAATAAACAAATCAAAATTATTTGTTTTTTTTTTTTTTTTTCTTTAAAACATATTACAAACAAGCACCGCGCAAAAAAACGCCACTGTCAAACTACTGGCAACGCAGAACCCCACATGTGGATCGCCTGTTCTTTCTGTTTGGTGATATTTTATTTAAGCAAAACTGTTTGGGAACTGTCATCAATGAATAAGCAGGACGACCTTAGAAGGTTTTTTTCATTTTCCAAGAGATTACTTCTGTATTGGATCATTTATTTAACTCCAACGCTTCGGAGGCCTCCCATTTAACTGTTCCGTCTTCTTTCGCGCTGGAACACTAATTAAGTTAAAAATAAAATACAAAAAATCTACGAACTCACTTCATTTTCCTTCCTATCTGTTTCATTACCAACCTAATATGTTTGTTTGTTTATTTGTGTGATTTTTTTAGGGTTTTCACTAATGCGATAATTTCTTCTGGGATTTTTGCTTTGTTTCCAAACATTTACCGGGTGGCTAAATTACGTCTAACAATATTAAGCTAATTCGGTCTCTCGAATCTCTTCGCGGAAGCATTCTTTTGCTATTTTCTTTTTCTTTGTTCCTTACATCATGCTCCGATCGGGATATAGAGTGGAGGGGGGTTTCGTTCCTATTTGTGTGTTTACGTTCATTCTGCTGTGTAAATACATAAAATGCATTATGCATGGATTTACACTCCTTTTCGTTTCACGTGTTTTGTTTTATTTTGTGGTTGTACATCGAGTTACTTAACCTTCGAATTCTGTTTAGAAGAATGTTGAAGCAATGTCGATTTGTTTTTGGCTAAATCGTATAAATGTCTCAAGTTACGTCAATGATTACAAATTCAATCACTAAATAAGTTCATGCTCCTTTCTCTACAGAGTGTGAATTCTAGCTAGTAAAAATAACACATTTGTTTCTTCTTCCTCTTCTTCTCCTTTTCCGCTTTCTCTATCAGAGCAGTCTTTTGCTTGCCAAGGGAATAAAACACTCGCTACCGTAAATTCATTGTGTGGTTTTGTCTCAGTGTTTCGCTTCTCTCTTTTAAATGTACACCGTTGCAAATATAGCTGCTTTTTTTAAATACAAGTTCTGCTGTTCTTTTGTGGTAAGTAATTTCCAACTACTTTCGGATGTTTGGTTTGTTTCGCGCGAATTCCGCAAAAAAAGAAAATAGAAGATTTCGCCGCGCACGTCACCTCACGCCTAGGCTGCCCTATAAAGAGAGTGCGCGCGTTAATTCGGCTCAACCCTCGCGAGGGAGAGAGTGAGAGGGTTGAGGCCGATTAGCTGCCCCAGTCTAGCTGGCAAGCGCAAGGGATTTGATGTTGGTGGTTCTTAGCAATAGCTTTTAAAATTTAGCAACATTTTGCAAAACTAATTTTTCATGAATTGAATGCTTTAGAATACTTAAAAATGAAAAAATAGAAAAAAAATCTCTCAGATAAAAATACGAAAACCTTAATTTATTACAAAATAATGATGGAAAAAATACCCTTCAAATGACTATCAGTACGCTTTCTGAATAAAAATTTTACTTAAACGTAAGACAAAAGTAAACAAAATGGTATCTTCTTTTATCAATCTTTTGCTTTTTATATCAATCTGAGTTAGTAACATATGTTTACAATTTAAATTAAATTAAAAAATCAACATTTCAGGCATTTCAAAAATTTGGGAATTTGACAATTTGAAAATAAAAAAAATAGAATTTTAAAATGTTTAGGTTTGACAAAAAAACTCGAATTTGCAAATGCCAAAATTAAAAAAAATCCAGATTCACAATTTGAAAATTACAAAATTTAAAATTTCAGGAAATCCAAAATTCAGACTTTTATTAAAATTTAAAAATAAAAAAAGGGAAAACCAAATTCAAAATTAAACACTGAAAATTTGAATAGTTCTAAGTTTGAAGATTTGTAAATAGAAAATTCAAAAATGTAAAAATCTGAAAATTAAAACTTATTCTAATTATAATTTATTAAAATTTACAAAACTCAAAACATAGAATATAAAAATATGAAAATTGTAAAGTTTATAGGTTCAAATAATTTGCAATTCAAAATCAAAACAAAATAATAAATTTAACAAATAATATACATAGGGGAAATAAAGCCTTTCTAATCAAACACCTATCTTCGTCATATGAAGAGTTTGATGCTCGATTAAAACTCAAAATATTCTATTTAGGATATAAACTTACCAGCAACGACACCGCCTCGAGTAAGCAAGCAAATTTATGCCATTTACCGGCAAAAAAAAAAAAAATCAAATATAATGCCCTTTTGATTATAATTTCAATTTTGCGAGACCATGTCTCATCATTTTGGTGGCACACACAACCACACGCAAGATGAGAGGTTGACTGCTTAACGAAAGTCGCCATCAATATCTTTTCACTTGCGCTAACGATTTCAAAGCGCTTAAGATATAAAATTGCTTCCAACTACCGGCAACATGTTCTTTTGCACATTCTTTAGTCACTCACTTGAAAAATAATCCCGAAACATTTAAATAATTAGCAAGCGCCATCTAAAAAACAAACGCGCCAAGTCTTTTACCGTTTCAATTTTAACTACCCATTCCAATCGAAAGCTGAAGAAAACCGAGCGAGGAGCGAAGGCAAATAAAGAACAAAGGGTGGCCACCAACACCACCAACATGCTGGTGCATGCGCCTGTTGGAGTGAGCCAGTGATGCCAGGAAATTTTCTCTATAAATGCTACTTTTCGTGAGTGTTCGCTTAAAATTTCATCCATTTGGCAGCACTAAGCAGATCCAAAAGAGCGCTGGAAGAAAAAAAAAAACTAAGCTGAAAATAGGAAAATGGGCGTGGCCGAATGCATTCGACTGATTAGAATGCACTTTGGAAATATTTTTTTTAAATGCTTGTAAAAGGAATAGCATTACTTAAAAAAAAGTGAAAACAAACAAAAATGTTCACAAAAAGTTGCTCTACTTGATGGTGTACTTGGTTTTAGTAAATATCAAGGAACACTCCAGATTATCCAGCATCATTCAAACACGACCACTTTTTAGGCTTAAAATGGGTATATTTCCCCTAATTTAAATCATAATCATAGGCACTGAAAGAAAAAAAAATATTAAAATTTAAAATTGGTTTATTCCAAACACGAAAAAAAATATTGATGAGAAAATTTGAATGTTAGAATAAAAACATTAACAATTTAAAACATCCTAAATTCCAAATCTAAAATTAAAATTAAAAATTTAAAAACCTGAAAAATCAAAATTTAACCGTTTTCTTAAATAAAAAATAGCAAAAATTCAAATGTTTTACAAGAAAATTTTAAAATTTTGAAAACTACTAAAACTTAGCTGTATTTAAAAAAAAAATGAAAATTCAGAAAACAAAAAAAATATTTAAACATTCAAAAACTAAAACAGTTTGAAAAATTACTAATTTAAAAATATGAAAAAAAAATCATAAAAATTTACGTTAAAATTTAAAATACAGCTGGTGCTGGATGAACAATTAGAAATGTTTATAATAACTAAAACCTGACTTATTAATTTGTATGAAATTAAAAAGGGTCGAAATTTCGCGAATGTCACGGAGTAATCGATGTGCCAAATGAAAAATTTGACTTAAAATTAGTTTTCCATAGTCACTACCTGTAGAAAGCTCAATTTCCAATCCGAATCTGTTATAATATTAAAGTTTGGGACAGGGTTTTGATATCATACGTTACATATTTCGAAAAAAGTGAAACATTCGTGACGTTGAAACGCCGGAATGTGTCTAACAAAATTGTTAAAAAGTATTAATCTCTTAATTAAAAATTAAAACTATGTTTTATTATTTTAAATTTGTGACAGTTAAAAAATTAAAATATTTGAAATTCGAATTTAAAAAGGAATCATAACAAACAAAAAGCAAAATAAGAAAATTTTAAATTTCAGAAAATCGAAAATAAGCCTGCTGCCAAATTATTTGGGAGTTTTTCTTAGAATTTTTTAAGAGTACAAAATTATCAAAGTAGGATTTTTTCATACATTTTTTATTTAAATTTAATTGTGTATTTTTTCGTAGTCCGAGCTGTACTGCCGTTCTACGCATACAGTCCCGTCTCGATTATCCGAAGGTTTGTATGGGACTCGGATAGTCGAATCACGGATTTTTTTTTGTTTTGTTTTTCATGGCTTTAACATCAAATTCGAGTTCTGCGACCCGATTTTAGTCAGATTTAAAAAGTATATTGCCCATTAAAGAGTAAAATGCATTTTTCAATATTTCGGCACCGCCATATTGGCCGCCATGTTGGATTTAGAAATTATAAATAATTTTAGCGTAATTTAGGGGTCTAATTAAACTCGACAATTAAAGTTAGAAAACGAAAAAAATAATATTTTTCGTGGTTCGAATGAACGAAGTTTCGATTATCCGAAGTGAAATTTTTACTTCGGATAACCGAGTCTGGATTGTAATTGTACCGATTGTACCATGTTTAAAAAAGTGCAACGGCGAAAAACGTGTTTGAATTTTTTTTTACCGATTTCTGTGTTTCTACGCATAATTGCCCCGGGGTTCCTGTTCGCCTTTGATGTCCCAAATTGCCCCTGTTATCAATTAATCACTCTTAGTTGTAGCTTCGTAAAACTAACGATTCCGTGGAACATAATACTTGGTGGGAGAATTATGCGTAGAACGGCAGTGTAACACTTTTAGATTCTGAATTTACTTTTCTGTTTTGTTCCCAAAAAAAGCTTTCATAATTTTGACAAAACAAAAAAAAATTCAGTATGCAAGTACTGATATTTTTGAATATATATTTTTTTAATACCACCAACATCAAAGCCAACCACGCTGCAATCCTAGTTTGAATCATTCCCCTTCCCTTCCCTTACTGAACCCCTCTTTTTCCCCTACGTTTTGGAAGAGTCTCCCTGCTGCTGCTGGTGTCCATCATTCCCCGGCGATCCCGACTGGGCAAAGAACAGATTCCTCAGAATGTGCGTCCTCCTCGACTTGGGCTCCACAATCGGCGCAGCAACGTTGTCCACTTTGTCCTTCTCCTCCCCTGCGGCCACTCCCACTACTTTTGACAGCGCCGGGGAAGACTGTTGTTGCTGCTGCTGCTGCTGTTGCTGTTCTTGCTCCTCCTGCTCTTCCTGCTCCAGACTCACGTTTTCCGGGATGTTGTACGAGCCCGTGGTGCTGTCCATCGACAGGGTCCGGTGCTGGTGCGGCCCCGAGCCCAACTTTGGAATGCGTGTGCCAAATGCGTTCATGCGTTGATGTTTGGAAGATCCGGATGTTGTCGCAGCTGCGGCGGCGACTGCCGGATTGGTGGCCGCCGCGATGGCGACGTGGCTGTGATGGCTGTTGCTGGTGGTGGTGGCGGTGCCGGTGTTGGTGTGCGCCGAGGACAGACTGGTCGAGTCGAAGTCGTCCCGGAAGGAGCGTTCCGAGCTGCGGAACGAGCGACCACTGCCGAGGCTGGCCTTGTCGGCGGCCGTGTCCTGGGAAGAAAGGAAATTTTATTTTGTTGCATTCCAACATTTCATTCATTTCAACAACACATTGTTTTTTTTTTTACAAATGATGGTTAGTTCGTTGTATTCGGCAAAGATGTAGGTTATTGTTTATGAAAACAGATTTTAAAATATTTTTTTTATCACAAAAAAAGCATTTTCATCGTTGTCTATCACTAAAAATAAACCGTTTTGCATCATTGGTTCGTCTATTGGCTGATGCACGAAGTGATTTGTTTACTTTTTTTTGGCACCACTCGCAAACGTCAAACCATACAAAATTTTGGCCAAATCTTTTCCCGTAGATATCCGGAATAAGATCCGGCAGCAATTTGTGTTGGTTTGACAGAATTTCAAGCCAAACAATGCCAAAGGGCCGTTGTGGTTTTGTAAACAAAGAGTGTGTCCTGCTCACGCTAGAGAATGTTTACATCTGGCATGAAAGGGATACACTCTTTGTTTATAAACCCACAACGTCCCTTTGGCATTGTTTTGCTAGATTTGACGTTTTTTGAGGGTGCCGAAAAGTTTGGTTATGTTCTGCTTGCAAAAGACAATGGGGCCATCCATAAACCACGTGGACACTTTTTTTTTAAATCTCAACAAGGCAACTGAGCTGAGAACGTAGCCCAGTCACCGAATGCTGCTCGCTAACTGGGCTGAACAAAAAAATTACGAGGGGACCGCTGATGCATAATATTTTCCTGATGAAATACACTCAACCCCCGGTGGTTGGTCACTTTTTCGTTTGACACTTTTTTAGTTTGTACCCCGTTGGTTGGTCAACGTCAAACCAAAAAGTGACGAACTGTCACTTTTTACACGGCACTCACGCACTCTATCAAAACAAACATATGGTAGTGTGTGTGAACTCCGTGTAAAAAAGGTGTCAAACTAAAAAGTGACCCCGTTCGTTTGACAACAGTTGTTGTCAAACCATCGGGGTTCGAGTGTATAAAATACAAGTGACTCAAATTTATTTACAATGATAACTTTTTATAATGCTGTTTTTGTGACTTGAAATTAAATAATAGTTTGAAAAAAGTTTTTTTTTATTTGTTGAACATGATTTTCGCATCCATTAACCCCTCGGTTATTTCGGTTTGTTTTGATTTTTTGACGTTTGTCTCCTTTTTAACTTGGCAACAGCCCAGTTATCGAGCGCCCAGTTAAAAAGCTGCCCAGTTAAACAACGCCCAGTTACCGAACAAGTAATGTATGTAACATTTAAGTTATGAGCATCCTAGAGCTCGGTACAGTCCTTCAAAGTTAAGATTTTTTTTTTGAAAAATTGGCCCAGCAAATTGAAATGGCGTCTTTGGCGTCGCGAGGTGCCATTTTATTTAAAAAATGTATTTTAACTGGTCAAATCCCATTTAAAATTGAAGTGTGGAGCGTCAGCTCTTGTTACGTTCAATCAAGCTCATATTTGGGATTTGGGCTCAGTGCGCCCACCGGAACCAGCAACTGAATGCCCGCCAAAAAGTCATTTTTGTTACACTCTTTAACACATATGGGTCATTCCAGGTCAACAGAGTACACTTTTGGACTCGACCTTCACCGATTTAGACCAAACTAGTTAACAGAAATCCCAAGTTTGGTGATGGTTGGACCATCCCTCTATTTTTGGCACCGCCCTCTTTTTTGACGATTTTCTACAAAACTTTTTTTTCTTTTAATCATAACTTTGCAAATACTTAAGCAAAAGACTTTCCACAGGTTGCATTTTATAGAAAATTGTCCAAAGAATTTGATAAAAATAAAATGTTAACCTTAAATGCCCACTAGTATTATATTTTAACGTTTTAAGCACTAGCGTGCACAGGGTGGGGCAACATGGGGCAACTGCCCCACCATCCTCAGAAATTTGTTTTAATTTTAGTCAGGGAGCGTCCATAAACGACAAAATTTTCTAAACGTCCATATAATTGCCCCATCTTTCGCGAGGAGCTGGGCACGCTACTGGTTTTAAGTAATAAAAATCAGTTTTGACCAATTCCTTATATTTTTATTGGTTTTATTTAACCACCATCGTATTACCCGTACAATTTTACATAAAAATCAATGTAGACCTCAAACTAAAATGAACTATTGGCGAGATATAGCGATTTTACTAAAAAAAAAGTTTGATTTTGCGCTGCACTCTTCGAATCCGAAACAAGTTTTTCACATATAAAAACCGAACCATGCGGGATTCATCCCTTTTTGTTGAAAAGTACACCATGTACTTCCGAGTGCTGCGTAAAATCAAACTTTTTTCAGTAAAGTCGATGTATCTTTCCAAAAGTTCATTTTAGTTTGAGGTCTACATTGATTTTTATGTAAAATTGTACGGGTAATACGATGGTGGTTAAATAAAACCAATAAAAATATAAGGAATTGGTCAAAACTGATTTTTAATACTTGAAATTTTATTTTTATCGAGTTCCTTGGACAATTTTCTATAAAATGCAACCTGTAAAAAGTTTTTTGCTCAAGAGTTGCAAAGTTATGATTAAAAGAATCAAAAGTTTTTTTTAGAAACCGTCAAAAAAGAGGGCGGTGCCAAAAATAGAGAGATGGTCCAATCAGCACTAAAGTTTGGATTTCTGTTAACTATCAATAGATGAACGTTCCCTCCAAGTTTGGTCCAAATCGGTGAAGGTCGAGTCCAAAAGTAATACTCAGTTGACCTGGAATGACCCATATGCTTTTACTTTTTTTATTGGTAATTCTGTCAATGCTATAAAAAAACTAACGGTTCAACGTAAAAAAATGAAACATTTGTAAAGTTTTTAAAGGCAACTTTATCAAAAATTCATAACTTGGCGGCAAAAATTTTGACCGTATTTCTCTATTGCTTGAAAAGTTGTAGGTTTTTGTCTCCTAAAACTTATAAAATTATTTATTATTATTTTAGATTTTGAAAAATGTTTTTTTTTGTGAAAAAAGTTTACTTAAAAATCGGCATTTATGGGATCGTTCTTTTGTTACGTAATTGCGGTATTGGAAAAAAAAATTTGTATGGAAATTTTGTTACGAGGGAGGGGGGGGGGGAGGGGGTCTAAAAATCTGATTTTTTTTCGTTACGTAATAAAGGAACGTTCCCTACTTGGTCTTGTTTTATTCTGAACAGTCGTAATGGATAAATGTAACTTTGTTCAAGACACCTAATTGACCAGATTATGTTTTCGAAAAATATCGATTTTTTATTATTTACATACAATTTTTGTATAAACGGAAGCTAAAATTGTATCGAGACTTGTATGGGTTGACTAATGACACAAAATGGCTTTGGTCATAGGAAAGGCCCCCACAAAGTTTTAATTTAAAAAAATATAAAAAATAAAAAGAACTATACCTGCCAATTTCGTAGACAATTGTTAACAAAAAAAAATATTTCCATAGATAAGACTTGAACAATTGGCTGTAAACTAGTTTTTGAATATTTTTTTACAAGAAATAAGTTTTTTGATTGTCTGTACTAGAAGTACAATCCATTAGAACCATTAGAAATGTTTACTTTTTTAAAGCAAAAAAGCAAACCAAAAAAATCCAAGCAATTCTTGAATGTTATCTTTGCTTTCTCCTTTTTTAATTGTATTTCAAACTTGATTTTTGTCCCAGATTTCATGCGAATTGACAGAGATTGACCCAGATGTACATACAATATTGGCTCACCTGATCCAACGGAACCGTGTACCAGATATCACAGGTATCCTTCTTGCCACCGGTCGCCGTGGACGGTCCCCCCTCTTTACCAGCTCCCGTCGCCGTCGCCGCCATCGAACTGGCCACCCCGCCACCATCGATCACGTAGCAAACGTTACTGTCAAAGCGAACCCGCTCCGACGAACCGCCGTCCTCGGACGCACTAAAGCACGCCGAATCCGACGCCATCTGGTAGGCCCGGTAGCTCAGGATGGAACCGGCCAGCGCCTTTGTCGAGGCCGTATCGTTCAACGTGTTGCCGGACTTTTCACTGACGCACGTCACGGCGGAGGCCGTTTCCGACGTGCTAATGTCCGCTTGCACTTCCAGCCGGTGTCTAGATGGAAGGAAATTGCATAAGTTAGAAGAATGTTTAGGCTTAGGATGGGTCCTGCCTACCCGGTGATGCTACCGGCCAGCGCCGTCGTCGATTCCCGCGTCGACGGGTTCGTGACGACGCCAAAGTTGGAGTGCTGACTGCTCACGCCCAGGTGACTTCCGCTGGCCACACTCAGGCTGACCTCGCCGATGCTGGTCGCTCCGATCCGTGACACGGCGTCGACACTGGTGGCGTCTGTAAGATATAAAGTTACTTAGGACCGCAATTTTCCTAACCTTTGTCGTCGGTTTGTGGTACAAACCATGGTTCCGCGAGCCGTTGTCCTCCTCTTCGTCAAACTCGAACCGAGTACCTTCGCCGCAGCCGGCCCGACACAGCGACACCGGAACCACTCCGTACACGTAAAACAGCAGTATGGGCACGCCAATGGCCACCGCTAGGCCGGCCAGCACGGGGGACACGATGACCTGGAAAAGGAGAAAGAAGCAGAAGAAGTTGATTTAGTAACATGAAACCGTTGAAGTATGTGCGTTAGGAGATCTAATCTAGTTCAAAGGACTACTGCTGCTGCTGCTCTACGCAAATTGGTTCATTTAACCTGGAATGTTGCCCGACCAAATCTTATAAATCTTCATTTTCACATAAAGATGTTGCTCAGGATATTCGCAGTCCTGAAACCTAGCCCACCCTACAGGGAGGAGAGATAAGCGTAAGCCAGGCAAGACCTATGTACAACACGCAGCAGGAGAAATAAATAGGTCATTGGCATGGTGGAGCAGCAGCATGACGATGAAGAGTTTATGAAAATTTTTATCTCTCCAAGTGATACCACACCAAAGAGCCGCACAAACCAACCAACCAACCAACCAACGAGGACAAAATATCTCCCCATCAGACCACCACATGGCGGTTGGCTTTTGGGTGGGAGTTTTTTCCCCACTCCTCTCGTGTAGACCCTTATTTGATTGATGTTTCAGATGCGGGCTCGTGAGACTTTGTTGATCAATTTAGGGGGAAAATGCAATGATAGAAATTGTGTGGAGTGTATGTCATGCATGGGACAAATTATATTACAATCGATTCTCTGGGCTGTTAAAGTCGAAATAATCATCGCAGCACGATTGAAAGTATCACCTTTGTGAGCAAAAGCATGTAATATGGTACAAATGAGATAACGTGTATAAAAAAGCATACTCTGAATTCGCAATTCGCAATTTTCAGTGTAAGAACGGGCCTTGACCGATCTTATGCACTAGGTTCCCGACGAACAGGCACTGCCCTTACACCTACATCTCACCCTTGCTCTGAGTCAGTACGAGCAACACGCTAGAACACGCTTTGAGTGTTCGTGCCAGGCATTCGCACCTGTTCCGGTTACGCATTTGAGCTCGTTCCGGAGGTGGTACATTGCGTAGGGTTTGATGTAAGTATAAGCGCCTAACCATTTATAGCAGGGGTGCTCAAAGTTTTCTGAAGCAGGGCCAAATTTGAAGTTCAAATGAGGTTGCGGGCCAAATTTACAAAATGGGTTACTTAAAAAATGCATTTTCGGAATTGCAAAAAATGTTTTTTGCAATTCCGTCGTGAAACTATTTACTTTTTCTGTCATTCTTGAACGACGAAATAGCCTACTTTTCTGTACCAAAAATAACAGAATCGAATAGCAACACTTTTCAAAATAAATGCTGAAAAGTTCTACTTTTCAGCACTCAAATGGGTGCTGAAAAGCTGAACTTTTCAGCACTTGTTTCGAAAAGTAACACTTTTCAACATTTTTTTGATTTAAAAGATTTATTGACAAAATACATGAAAATTTGACATAAAATTTCACTCAGTGTGTGTTTTTGGAATTGCAAAAAATGTTGTATGGAACTCGTTGCAAAACTTGATTTTTTCAGCTTTCTTCGTATTTATCCAACTCGGTGAACCTCGTTGGATAAATGTACGACTCGTGCTGAAAAAATCCTCCTTTTGCAACTTGTTGCATAAACTACTAGTATGGAACTCGGTGCAAAATTAGATTTTTTCATCACTCTTCGAAAATAATCGTTGAGAACCAGAATTTAAACTTTTCAAATTATATAAGCTGTTTTAGTTTTTTTTAATGTAAGACTCGACGAAAACAAGATTTGAGCAAAAAAAAAAACACTTATAGTTCATCAAAAATTGATTTAAATTCCCAAAATGCTCAACATGATTCTAAACGCAGAGGAATGCATTTTTAACTAATTTCAGCTGATTGTACATTAAATTGCACTAATATTTTGAAGTTTCTTGAAAAAAAAAAATTAGCCTCAAATTACTCGAGCCAACTTTTAATAATGGGGGGAGACGAGAGTTAGTCGACAAAAGTTTGTAAAATATTTGTGACAGTCTTATTTGGTCTATTTTTGTCTTATTTCTTACATTTTGTCTGCCTTCATCAGATGGTAGTAAATCAGATTCGTTAGCCAACTGGCTGTAGAAAATAATAAGGATAATCAGTTCGAATTCCAAGGAAGGGTTTCGAAGTGTAAAGTAAGTTTGAGGGTCAGTTCATAAAAAGGGTCATTATGACTTTTAAATTGGAATATGAAATACTTATATTTTTGTAATTATTACATTTCTACCTAAGTCTAGTTTGAACGTTTTATATTTTTTTTCTAAAATTGTTTGATGAAAGTTTGGCGATATTTACTAGTTTCACTAACATAGAAACGGATAATTTTTTTTTAATTTTTAAGATTTTTGTATCAAAATATTTGTGTAGTAAAATGGGGATCGACATATTAATAAATCATAAGTTTTTTATTAGCAAAACATAAAAAGGTGAGCATAAAAAAGTTTAAAATAAACCTGAATATCAAAAAAGTATAAAATCACTTCACAAGTGGTGAACGGGGCACTTCACATGATCATTCAAAATGGGTCCGCGGGCCACAACAAATAACCTCGCGGGCCACGTTTGGCCCGCTGGCCATACTTTGGTCACCCCTGAGTTATACACAGAAAAAAATATGTGAATTTACTCGTCACGGAAAAAATTAATCACATGTAAACTCAGTTGATGTAAACTTGAGATTCGACGCAAACGGTTGAATAGATCATAAATGATGTAACATTCGGAAATATTTTTTTGTGTGTAGTGTCCCCATCAACATTTATTTAAGCGAAAGTTGAATTTTGGAATGTTGAAAATTTGGTAGGTTGAATATTTGCTCTTTTTTGAGTAATATTACATAAAAAATGAGTAAAAATGTGAACCTGATGAATATTCTTCAAAAACTGATGAAAATTCATCATTTTCTGGGGTAAAATTAATCATTCTTTTTTACATGAAACCTGTTGTTACAATTTTTTGGTCCTCAAAATTTGTCGACTCGGATAATTTTGCACCTTTCGACAAAGTTGCAGGAAATTAAATTTCCTTCAAGAATCTCACACTTGTACAATTTTGGGCGAGACCCGCGCCATCTAGCAGAAAAATACATTTTTGCATTTTCCCCCATATCAATTTCAATGATAAAAAGTGACACCTTAACCTTAACCGATTTGGCTAAAAAAAAATTTCATATGCTTATTTTTCTTAATACAAGTCTTCCTACACATTTCGAGACTGTCCATAGAAAAGTGCTACACACAAACAAATATTTCCGAATGTTACATCATTTGTGATGTAACACTTTTGCACGTCATTAATTATTTGAATTTAAATGCAATTTGAATTATACGCAAAAACATGTTTTGACGTGTGATTCAGCCGTTTACGTCGAATCTGAAGTTTCCATTTGTGATTTTTTTTTTCAAAAATCCGCATCTCGAGAAGGTGTCTTCGTGAAGGATCGAAGTAGGTCGCGCAACAAGAAGGTCGTTAAATTTTCGCTCGCGTCATTTTCGCAAAAAAAAAAAGATTTTTCAGTGAAAATTGAAAAAAAGATTTATTATTCAAAGTCGTCGGTTAAGTTCCGTTCCGTGGTCATCTGGGTACCGTTGATTCTCCGAAGAAGAGGAGGAAAAATGAGTGTTTGCAAAAGACAGAAACTCTTGCGGAGAAAAATTCAACTGATTTTTAAGAGTGTAGAGGAAAAGAAAATTCCGGATGTTTTACGGAGCGCCCGTTGGAACAACGAGACTTAGAAGATGGCTGTTGGTTCTGTAAAGAGTCCGATGGCGATGTTGTTGGAAACCCCGGCGCAGTCGGAAGCTGTTAGATGGATCGACTGGAACGGAATTAGTTTGCGGATGCATAGCAGAATGCCGGTGAGGAAGTTCCTTTTCTCTTATTCAAACACTTTTATATTTGTCATATTTGTCGAGTCAACGACATTTTAAATTATTTTGTCAAAGTTCTGATTTCCATGACATACTTTACTTTTTTTAAAAATTCATTGATTGATTTAAGTTCAATTCAATTGATTTAAGTTCAATTAAAGTACTTAAAAATTCTGTACTGTACAAAAATTTTCAAATGATGTATATTTTAAATATAAAATTATGAATTTGTTTTGATTTGAATTTGTTTTTTCTAATTTAATGTTTAAAAAAAAATTAAAAAAAGACGACAAACTATCGTTAACAAAATCGTATAATGAAAAATATTTATATTCTGTTACGACACCTAATACAACAAAACAATTTTTATTCAGAGTAAAAATATTCATAAATCAAATCAAAAAGGCCTAATTCAAATTTAAAATAAAACCAATCACCACCATTATATATTTATTAGTATTGAAAATATTAAAAGTAAAAAGAATATTTTGAGTATTCAAAGAATTTTACGTATTTAAAGTATTTGAAGTTTTTAAAGTAAATGATTATAAACTTATTAAAAGCATGTAAAGTTTTAAAATTATCTCAAGAACTTGAAATATTTTAAGTATTCGAAGTGTAGAAAGTATTTAAAGCATTCAAAGAATCAAAGTATTCAAATCATTAATCACAGTACTCAAAGTAAATGATGCTTTTAATGTATTCATAGTATTCAACGTATTTAACGTATTCAAAGTTTTCATAGTATTTAAAGTTTTCTAAGTATTGAAAGTATTTAATATGTTTAAATTATTAAAAGTCTTTAAATTACTATTAGTTTTATTAAAGACACTTCATCACTGCAATGCAATTTAAAATTATTGAAAGTATTTAAACTATTTCAAAGCATTTAAAGTAAGTAAAGTATTTAAAGTATTAAAATTATTTGAATTATTTTAAGTATTAAAAGTATTAAATGTATTTAAAGTATAAAAAGTATTTAAAGTATTTATTTAATTGCATGTGTTGAACCTTCCCGGTGAGTTTGTACCTTTTCTGATGTCATTTTATTTTGCTTAAAAACATAGTGCTTTAATTTTAATTGGAAAAAAAATAAATGATCCTTAAGTGAATTGAATTGATATTAATGAATGAAAATTAAACTAAATTCAAACGAAAATAATTCTTAAATTTAAAATTTGTTCTGTTTTTTTTATTATTGTTGATTAAAATGAATAATGATCAAGTTCAAGTTACACCTTATTACAAAAAAATATGCCTTTTTTTAATTAATTTTTTTTTCTAAATTGAAAAATGACGTTTACACAATTAATATAGATTTGAGAATATAAGTGAAAGTAGAGAAAACCATGATTACTTCGATTTGGTTTATATTTATATTTGTTTTTAAATATTAAAAATAAATATTAAAGAAAACTGCACCGAGTAATTAATTCAGAAACTGTATGCTGCTTTATGAATTAATCATATATTTAAGAATAAATTGAGGTATTGTAAACGTGTTTTATGTTTGATGATTTTTATGGCTTTTCAAAAATTTCTGTTCAAAGTTTCTGAACTTTAAAAAAATTTGCGATTCCTTTTGTAAATACTTACTTTTCCTATCCATCTTTGTACTAATAAACGACTAAAAAATCATCATTTTGCATAAATTGTTATATCCTATTTGTATCTTATTATTTTATTAATTTTTGATGTTGATACTTGAGTATTTCAGTATATTCAATCAAGGAATTAAGTATGCTGTCATATTTTAAATTTTTTTTGTACCAAATGTTGATTTCCTCAAAATGTTCATTCTCTAGTATGTGCTAAACTATTTCTTCCTGCTTCATTTGTAATTATTTTTTTGTTGTTTTTGATGCTGTTTCCTATCCATTTTAGCAACTCAAGAAAACAAGTTTGCAGAAGTTTTTTCGGTGCACTAAGTTTTAACAAGATTCGATATTCAACAAAACATGAAGATTAATTCATTTGATGAGAGCTTTCCATTTTAATACAGGCAACTCTTCATATATTCTAACATATTTAAAACTCATTAAAGACCAACCACGCCAATTTACTATATACGCGGTAGGGTGTTCCCTTGGTCGTTCGCTGTGAGTTGTGGATTGCCTGCTTCTCTAATGAAGGTTCGACTAGGGGGGCATGCTTATTAATTTCTCGTCGCTCCATACCCTCAGTGACGTGATGGGAGCAAGGGCGTCTATACAAAGTGTCCCTACACCCGCTACAAATTTCCGGCGCTTGGGGAGGGGAAAGGGGTTTCTTTTTATTCTTCGCGCCGGTATTTGTAGCACTAAAATTCGTGCAAAAAAACTTATGCACGTGGGTGTACAGATTACGGAGTAAAAGATGATCGAATTGTTCACCTAGCGCTCACATGTGTTCCAGGACCAAGTTGCCTGCGGGTATGGGGATCATACATACATACATACATACATCTCGAGAAGGTGTCTTCGTAATTGTAGATTGTGATTAGTACTAACCAAAAAACAAAACTGGAGTTTATTTTTAAAAAGGTCCAACAAACCAAATTTCCAGTTTTTGCTTTTTGGGTGTTTTTGAAACCGCCTTGAGTCAGGGGTATTTAAAAACACCCAAAAGCAAAAACTGAAAATTCTGTTTATTGGACCTTTAAAAAAAACTCGAGAAATACACTCTTGAAAGAAAAAATAAACTATCAAACAAAATTGTCTTTGTAACTTTTAAAAATAGTGTCCATCAGTGTTGCAAATGAGTGATAAAAAAGCCATCAATTGATAATCTCTGCACCAAAAATATCCGAGAGTATAGCGATCATCACTATAGCTTTTCCTCGACTCTCACGATTAGAAGCCGACTAAGCATGACGTCCCGTTAAACTGCATTTGCGAAATTTGTTTTGTGGCGGCTTTTGTGGTTAAACGCTCACCCAAAGTTAAAGAACGAGGGGATAGTCCTCACGAAAAGAAACGTGAGGAAAGTGCTATATTGCGAGAGTATAGTCCTCTCGCGTGTTCATTCGTTCATTGGAACAGTTCATCCTATGAGTGGCTTATATGGACAAACGACCGCCACTTAGTCAACGAACCATGGTGGCCCATACGGCAAAGGCACGGTTCAATATACCGAAGGTCTTGGGTTTGAGTCTTGGTACCGGTACTTTTTTTTTTTTGATAGATGAACTTTTTTGGAAAATGAACCATGAGTAAAGTACTCTCGGTAATTTCGGGATTTATCCTCTCCGTCCGCACACAGTACCATTTTACTACCGAATCGTGCTCTCTATCCTCTCGTATGCCGATGCCCAGTTCTGGGTGCTGTTGCGGTAGGATGATCGTGGAAGCGGGAATGAGAGAGAATAGGAAAATGTCAATAGCGAGTGTGTAAACACGAAAACGTGTTCGGCGCTGAGAGTTTCAATAAAGGAGAGAAGAGCAGTTGTATTTGTGGCATGAATGTTCAGGCGAGATAATTGTAGTTGCTGAGAGCTGATATTTTGATATTTTAACAACCCTGGTGTCCATCTTTGAAAATAATATATTTATTCGAAAGTCTCCAAGATATCATCGATATTCTCATTGGAATAAATGATGAAAGATATTTCTATTAATTTATTTTGATCCAGATGATCTCTTTTTACTGTACTTATAGTAATCGGATGCTGTAACGCTTTGCAATTAATTAACCTCCTGAAAAACTTCACCCCCAATTTCCAGCATCATAACAACACTCTAAAACCATATACGATACGTGATCGGTGTAGAACCAAATTAGATAAATTTTTATTAAACCCTTGTGCGCTTTCACATCCACTTTCGATTTGCGGGTTAAACAATTCCGGACCGGGACAGGGGAGTGAGCATTATGTAACGAAACACCTCTCACCATTACGCCCCGTCAAAATCCGGGCTCCTGTTGGGCCAATTCTCAGGAGCAGACTATGGGCTGCCTCGCCAGTATGAAAGGTCGTACACGAAAGCTACATTACATTAACCCTCAACAACCATTTGTTTTATTTTTTTGAAGGAGTAATATTGTACAGCGAAGAAGTTGATTTGAACAAAACCACAACGGACGGGAAAAGTTAAACAAAATTCGGCATTAGAGGGTTGTACCGCACCACATGTCACTTTGTCGTACCACCCACTAGTAGCATATTTCTATGCATTCAGTCGGTACCATGTTAGTTCAACTAACGTGCCCCAAAAAAAAAAAAAAAAAACAAGAGCCTTGTACCTTGTAATGAACTTCAAGCACTGTACTGAATCATGGGGAAAGGTGAAAGTATTCTAAAAATAGCGACTATTGTAATTTACCAAATGAAACTAAAATTGCCTAATTCATTACAAGGTGTAGGTATTATTTAAGCAGTAGTGCGAGCTTTGTTTGATTCTTCCAAACTGTGAAAATTTCAACAAAAATACACTTTATGAGAAAATTTCTGTGTAGGATAAGTACGCATTCTAACCTACATATCGCAAAACATATTCGCGATAAATATCGAAGTTTAACACACTACTCAGAGTTCAAATGGCCCGAATCGACCCTGACATGGTCTCACTTTGTACCGGTTTCCTCTTGGTTTTCCTCCTACATAACTGCATGGTGAGTAGAAAAACAGCTTCCTACAAAAAAGAAAGCCTCAACTGCATATGAAAAATTCAGCACATTCATATATACACTACACAGAAAAAAAAAATCGGGTAAATTTACATCATTTATGATGTACCAAAAGTGCACGTCATTAATGATGCGAATTTACATCTAATTTATTGTAAATTTAAATGTCATCCGATGTAAATGTGCCGAACAAACAGTCTTTTGAAAACATGTAAATTTCCGATGAAATATACGTAAATTTACCCAAGGTGAAATTTTTACCCCGTTGAATCTAGGATTTGATGTAATTTTCAAAAGCATAGCGATTTTAATTGCACGTTTGCATCATAGAAACACAAGGTTACGGTATTGTATTGGATTAATTTAAACACAATCCAAAACAAAAGCGTGCAAAGTGCTTGTCAACAATACAAGTTAAAGCTTTTGAGAAACACACCAAAATCTAAATCCAACGGGATAAAATGTAAAGTGATAAAAGTTTCTTTTGCCCCTCAAACAAATGTGAGCTTACTCTAACTGAATAGTTTTTCGCATATCTATTATCAGAGTATTTATAAATAACAAACAGGGGAACAGCATGTAATTCCATCAGGCAGGTTGGCCTATCACTACTTTGACGTCCAATTACAGCAAAAAGGTGTTTTCAACTAAAATCGTGTAATAAAAAGCTCAGGGATTAAAAGTTTCGAAAAATAATTTGTTTGAATAGTGAAAAACAGCAAATTGAATGGAAATCGGAAAGAATCCTTACCCACATGAATGAACATTTCCCCTACTTCTTCAACTTACGGTTTAAATCGAAACGTCATCTGCTGACCGTAGTTCAACCTGGCAGGATTATCGTGGTGGCCATGCTGCCAACTTGTATCTAAATGAGCGTATGAGCGATGAGTCGTTTCCAGGAGCTGTGAATGGCAGTATCGTTCGATGCTGGCTCCGCTTCAACCTCTCGTTGCGTGGACGAAATCTTGGTAACGTCTTTGTATGTCTCCGGAGGTTCTAAAAAAACAAATCCAAAGGTTACAAATGTGCTAATGGAAGCCTGACAAACTTACCCCAAACTGTCAGAAAAGAACCGAGCTGCCGGTCAAATGGAAGCCTGCGGGTCGTAGTGCATGCGTTTTTGCTCCATTCCGGCCAATCGACTCAACTTGTAATACCAGAAGGCACGTCTTGAACCGAAACAGGAACTGGCACGAAGACGGCCGGACCACTTCTCCAGAAGTTAATCGTAAGAAGTTCATAATTGCAAACTCTGGTAGGAACTTCCGTCGACGATTTACCCGACCATCCAACTAATGATTAATCTCGTCGATGACCTATTTCAATAAGCACCTGTAGAATTCAAGGATTAACAAAAAAAACCGCTTACTCAAGCCAAACAACTTACCAAAAAAAGGTCGAAAATTAATTTCACAACTCTGTGATGTGCGAAAACGAAAGATACCGCAGGAGTAGGCACTTGTTTTTGTTTCTTACTCTTCCTTGGACAGCAACGCCTTGATTTTCCCTGGAATCGAGACCCCACACTATCCGGAATCAATTTTTAAGTTTCACGTGATAAATCCCAGTTTTTTCGTCTGCAGTACTGACGTAAACAAAAACAAAACGCTCGACAAACTCGCGATCGTGGCGAGATGGACCAACCGCGGTCTTAGCCTGTCAGCCCAAAGGAAAAAAAAAAAAAAAAACTCGCGATCGCAGTAGGCAGCGCACAAAACTAAAAAAGGAAAACCAAAACAAATCCTACACCAAGTCATACACGCTGGAAGAGAAACGGGCGGATTTGTACACTGTCAAGAAGTTATTAATTTTTTATACACGTTTAAGCATTAAATTAAACTTTTTTATAGAGTTATCTAAGCCCGATCTCACGCACACTAGCACACCATTTGTTTTTGCTGGCGGGTACAAATTTTAACCTAGAAATCCTCCGTGTACGTACACGCAATACATGCGCACGTAGATAACTCTATAGAGCTATCTTAGCCCGATCTCACACACACTAGCACACAATTTGTTTTGCTGGCCGGTACAAAATTTAACCTCACTTTTTTTCGTGTACGTACACTCAATTGATGTGTTTACATTGTTTCAATAGAGTTATCTACGTGCGCATGTATTGCGTGTACGTACACGAAAAAAGTGAGGTTAAATTTTGTACCGTCCAGCAAAACAAATGGCGTGCTAGTGTGCGTGAGAGCGGGCTTAGATAACTCTATTAAAATTACAAAAGTGTTTCTAACTTAAACTTCAAATTTATTGATCTATAACAAACGTGTAATATTCGCTCGACCCACCCCACAGTGGCCGGTTACAGAACTATATTATCCAAGACATGAACCGTTCTTGTGCGTTACACGTTTCTGAAAGAATACCGAATAAGTGATGAGTTTAAACTAAGTTTAGTGAGAAATTTTTCCACAACGCGTCACAATTTTAATTAATTCTCCTGCAACGTGCCAAGTTTGTTTGTTTTCGTTTTTGAAGTTACATTCAGTTATGTTTGTAGTTTTCAGTTCAAGTTGATTTTTCTTTTATAAATTCCTGCAAATAAGAACCGTTTTTGTAAATTTATAGTGACTAAAAAGAAATAATAAGCTAAGCGTGCAATTTTTAATAATTTCGATCTTTGGTAAGTTCTTGGAAGATTTTTATACTTCTTAAAATAGATGCAATACTGACCTAAACTAAAACCAACAGCTTATGCTGGCCGAAAACAATGTGGACGCTGTGTTCGAGTCAGTTTTCTGCAACTCCACGGCATTTCCGTGTTCGGTGAATCACTCTCGGGCACCGGTGTTCACCTGTTTGGAGTGTACCGTGACATTATCGATACGCGTGAGCGAGGACACCACCAAAAAGAATAAGAGCCCTAACTAAACATGCTGTATAAAGACTAGTTTTGGTCAAGCCACTACTAGCTGCTTCGCCAACACAATCCAGGTAATTGTCCACGAGAAGCTTAACAAGGACTCGTGTTCCAGCTGTCCGAAAACGTCCTCCAAGCCTGCCAGGACCCAAGAAAGTTCAAGTTTGACGGCGCAACTGCATTGCTTCTGGACTGAGGTATTCCCTGAAGTTACTCGTCGTCCCCCAAGACAACAACCATCGCAGAAAAGTCAAAATAACACTTGCTG
The DNA here is from genome assembly GCF_015732765.1 of Culex quinquefasciatus. NCBI lineage: Eukaryota > Metazoa > Arthropoda > Insecta > Diptera > Culicidae > Culex > Culex quinquefasciatus. The sequence goes on along the minus strand of NC_051861.1, from coordinate 25,761,387 downwards.
GAAACCATTTCCACCTGGACAAAAATATTTGATGATTGAAACTGAATCAAATTAGTGTTTCCACATACCTGTTTTGGTGTTGATTCTTAACGATGGCACTTCCAAGTAATGCTAAAGACGTTTTTGGATCGGCAGCGAGTGGTCTCCCGTTGTAAACAAACCAACTTTAGCTAATAGAACCGGATCAGCAGCGAATGGACAACATCTTTAATCCCGGCGTTAAGAAACAAGCAAGTGCACTTCAGCTTCCGGAACCTATTTTGAAAAAGAATGGTGAGAATTTAATTTGTTTTTCGGCTTTATTTTTGACCATACCTTTTGAAATAAGCAGATCCAGAAACATTTCATGAAGACTTCTGGACTTGTGCTGACAAAGTTATTTCTGCAACATCCAAATCAAATTTTCACTTTCAATATCATTTTAACCATATTTCTTCACCGATTTTCTCTTGTTCTCTGTTTCTTATTTCCTTCACATGCAATCGGAAATAGGAATCGGTTTCTGAACACCGATCAAAAGTGTCCCCACCATCGGTAAAGATTGCCAATTTTACCGTAACAGTGGTCCGCCGAAAAGAATCTTACATTTCCGAGCAACCGAACTGACCCGCGGCAGCACAAACTTGTTTTGATTTTGCTAATTGTCAAACACAAAAGCAAGGAAAATTTTGGGATTTTACAATATTTTAGCATTTACATGAAACGTTTTTAAATGTTTTTCACAGTTTACATGTTTTTCATCCATTCAAATTTGTAGATTTTCGCAAGCATTTTTTTCATTTACGTGTGATTCACCGGTTACGTACAATCTAATTTTACATGATGGGTGTTTATGTGGCATTCAACCATTTACATCGGATTTCAAATTTACATGAAGCGAGTTTACGTCTAAAACAAGGTTTCCGTGTCGGGTAATTTTACACTTTTTTTTCTGTGTATGTAGAACCTTGCCCAACTCCACCTTCAACCGGTACCAGCCAGTCAGCTGCGGTCACGGAGTAGACTGCAAATCGTGGTCCCCGAGGGATGGAAAGTGCCACCGTTGACTCTTTGGGCTATACCAAGGATTCTTTTTTTTTCTGTAAACCCCTGGGAGGTGTTAACCTGACAAGGACGCGGTCGACGGTCCAGGAAGGGATTTGTCAACAGACCATGTCCTCGGCAGACTACGGTCTGTTGGTGAAAAAAGCAGGGTCAGTCCTCCAGGTTCTGTAGCTTGCAGTCAGAACACAAGGTAGAATGTTGCGCTGAAAAAGATGAAAGACTGGGAGTGGTGACTCTGAGTTTCTGGCAATTGAACATGTATTTTCTCCTGAAGATCAAGCAAAGTTACACAGAAAAAAATATTTCTGTAAATTTACATTATTTATCATGTACCAAAAGGTATCATGATAAATGATGTATATTTACATTAGGTTCATTGGAAACTTACATTAGATTCATTGGAAATTTACATTAGTTTTGAAAATTTACATTAGTTTTGGAATTTACATTACTTTAGGAATTTACATTAGTTCAAATCAACTAATTCTGATAGGCCAATGGGAATGAGAAGCTCGGCTTGGATTGCAGTAGGAAAAGGGTGTGGCCTATGTTCTATTTTAAAATGAGTGAAACGGGCAGCAAAAGGAAATAATGATTTTAAAAAGTTGCTACACAGGTAGGGGACGCTTTCTCATCGACGGCCAAGTGGAATAACGCTGGACTGGAATCGAACGGACGACGGGTAGGATGTTCTGTGTTACTGCTGCTACCCGCTGCCGACTGAGCCATCTTCGCATTTTATAAACGAGCGGCTAAAGCATCAACTTGTTCAGGGCGAGGCTCAGGCAGTGAGCCAGCGAAGTATGAGAGCGATAGAAAGAGAACCAAATATAACTATTTTTAGTTCGGGTAGTCTTGAAGTCAACGTTTGGCAGAAATACATTGGATATATGATTTACATTAAATAGGAATTTACAGGAAGCCGAACACGGGTAGAAATTCATCAGATTTGAGTTTCCATGCTCAACGTTTCCATTAGATTCATGATTTACATTAGATTTAGATTTACATTGGAGTAATTTCCATGACTTTTTACTCTTTACATCATATTTCAACATTACATTGAGTGAGTTTACATAAGAAACAGTAATTACGTGCTGTGTAAATTTACATATTTTTTTCTGTGTATACGGTTGAACTGAACACTACAGCAGTTTCGATCCATCGAGAAAAGATTAAAATACTTGTTCCGAACAACAAGTTTACGTCGTACTGATTAAAAATCAATAAATTACCGTTACACTGAAGATTTTATGGATAATCTGATAGGAAACAGCAGCAACTTACGGATGCAACTTCGCCTCTATTCAGCCACGTTCCGCAGGCTAATCCTTTTGCGTGAAATTAACATTCAATAAAATACAACCCACTAAACACATTCATCCCCCCCCCTCTTCCCGTGGGAGGCATTGATGAAGAAAAGGGGGGGGGGGTTGAAAATTGCGTGTGTTTAACCCCATCCCCCCACCCTGTCATTGAGGGTTGAGTTGGATCAGCCGATTCACGTGCTTCTGCTGCTATGCTCCAGGCGTATCGATGAACTCTCTCGAACACGATGACCTTTTGCTGAGAGAGAGAGAGAGAGTGAGCAACAGAGAGCGACTTGCAATTACTTTGGGTGCCCTCAAATCGCATCGTCCACGCATGAACTTATTCTCGGATGAAACGGGTAAACATAAAGCGCGAGCATAAAATAGTGATTTTGATTACTGTATTTGAACGGCGGTTTTCTTTATCGTTACTGACTGGAGTATGATGTGTTCATGCGATGGAGCAGCATGAATCAGAGTCAATTACAGGGTTGGCAAAACGAAGAGTAATTTAGAAACCTGGATATAAACTATTATTCATATCCAACTAAACTCTGCTAGTTTTTTGTGTATCATTTTAGTCAAGACGAAAATCAACCAAACGATTGTTGGACTTGCTTTGACTTGTAAAAATTGGACTTGCTTTGACTATGTAAAAATTCTGAAGTGACCGATTCTTAGCATTTGTCATTTTTTTGAGTTGAACTTTGGATGGTTCTGATAATTTTCCATGTTTTCCAACTATTTGAACCACACAAAAACATATTTCCACACCAAAGTTCCTACACCCAATGTTAAATAACGAGGGGATAGTTCTCACGAAAAGAAACGTGAGGAAAGTGATATTTTGCGAGAGTATAGTCCTCTCGCGTGTTCATTCGTTCATTGGAACAGTTCATCCTATTGAGTGGCTTATATGGACAAATGATCGCCACTTAGTCACCATGGTGGCCCATACTGCAAAGGCACGGTTCAATATGCCGAAGGTCTTGGGTTCGAGTCTCGGTAGCGGTACTTTTTTATGGATGAACTTTTTTTGAAGATGAACCCATGAGTAGAGTACTCTCGGTAATTTCGGGATTCATCCTCTCCGTCCGCACACAGTACCATTTTACTACCGAATCGTGCTCTTTATCCTCTCGTATGCCGATGTCCAGTTCTGGGTGTATTCTAAACATATCTGTGAGCAGAAGTTGTAAAATGTATAAAAGCTTGAAATTTTGAATTTTCCCAGCTTTTTTAAATAATTGCTCAAATTAATGGATGGAATGCAGATATTTAATCATTCTAAACGGAATTTTATAGTAAAATGACTCTTTTATAAGCCCTCTTAATCATAAAACCAGATTCTGTAGTTATAAAACTATACAGGACATTTAAAAAGGGGGTATATGGAAGCGTTGTCCCGTCACGAAAAATGACAATTGTTTGATTTTCAATAGTTCGTGAAATCGAATTTGCATCATATTTTGGATTCTCTTCGTACTCGAAACCCCCTTTAAAATGCTTATAAGAAATCGAAAATTGATCAAAAGGAACCAGAGTTACGACTGACGCAAGTTTGCATTGTCCCGTCACGCCAATTTTTTAGTCAAGGCACGAATTCAAAAAAAGGTGCTAATTTGTCGTGCCCGGGAGCATGTTGACAGCTCCCATACAAACTGAGCGTACCCCGGGCCTAAGATGGCGGCTTTCGATATTATCTAGCCAAACCTTTGAAACTGGCGAATAGTTTAAATAAATATAGTTTTTGCCTTGTTTTGGTTTAAAATGTCAAAATAAGCATTCTGTAATCATTTTCTTTAAAAACATGTTTAGAGATACGCCACGTTCAAATATTTGTCTAGAATAGTTTAAGTGAGCGTGCCGCAAAAGCCGTCACGAAAAAAAGTTTCCTATGCTAATTTTGAGTTGCGTATTTGATGGACGGACTCCGACGAGGCCCACTTGCCATCTATTGGTGAATACGCGCAACTCACGAAAACTGTCATCTTAGGGTCCGGTTGTGTCTAGAAGCAAATCGTGTAACAGGCTAGTTTTTGATCGATCTATACTAAATCGACCCTCCTGAATCCAAGTTTGCCTGTTGATTTTCCTGAGTCTCAAAGATATTCAGGAATGGCGTCTAATATGGCGGCTGAATGAAAAAAAACACCAGAAAAAGATTTTTTAAGTTCAATCAACTAGTCAAATCTAACTAATTTGGGGTCGCTGAACTCGAATATGAGCCATATAATACTCCAAAGTACTCAGGGAATGTGCAATCCAAGATGGCGAACCTAGAATATTGGAATTTTTTATACAGAAATGTAACAGGAAGTCAACAGGTCAAATTTAATTAATTTGGGAATGCTGAACTCGAATATAATCCTTAGAATATTCTAAAGTCCTTAGAACAGTCTATGCGGCATAATGCCAAATACGGTGACAAATAAATAAATAGGTACTCATGGAATGCTATTCAATTTTCTAGCTTCGCCATATTGGCCGCCATCTTGGATTGCACATGCCTTGAGTACTCTGGAGTATTATATGGCTCACATGAGCAATTCTCTACGAAATCGGTCTTTTTTCTTCAATTTTAATTTTTGTATTTTTTAATCCAACTGAAACTTTTTTGGTGCCTTCGGTATGCCCAAAGAAGCCAATTTGCATTATTAGTTTGTCCATATAACTTTCCATACAAATTTGGCAGCTGTCCATACAAAATGATGAAAATTCAGAAATCTGTATCTTTTGAAGGAATTTTTTGATCGATTTGGTGTCTTCGCAAAGTATGGATACGGACTACACTGGAAAAAAAATGATACACGGTAAAAAAATTTTGTGATTTTTTTATTTAACTTTTTATCACTAAAACTTGATAAGCAAAAAACACTATTTTTAATTTTTTTTATTTTTTGATTTGTTTTAGGGGACATAAAATGCCAACTTTTCAGAAATTTCCAGGTTGTGCAATAAATCGTTGACCGAGTTATGAATTTTTTAATCAATACTGTTTTTTTTTCAAAAAATCGAAATTTTGGTCGCAAAAATTTTTTAACTTCATTTTTCGATGTAAAATCAAATTTGTAATCAAAAAATACTTCAGTGAAATGTTGATAAAGTGCACTGTTTTCAATTTAAATCCATATCTAAATGAATTTTTGAAAATAGTCGCAGTTTTTCATTTTTTTTTTAAATTAATGCACATGTTTGCCCACTTTTGAAAAGCTGAGAAAATTCTCTATATTTTGCTTCTTCGGACTTTGTTGATACGACCCTTAGTTGCTGAGATATTGCAATGCAAAGGTTTAAAAACAGAAAAATTGATGTTTTCTAAGTCTCACCTAAACAGCCCACCATTTTTCAATGTCGATATCTCAGCAACTAATGGTCCGATTTTCAATGTTAAAATATGGAACATTTGTGAAATTTTCCGATCTTTTCGAAAACAATATTATTATATTTTTTAAACCAAGACTAACATTTTAAAAGGGCGTAATATTGAATGTTTGGCCCTTTTGAAATGTTAGTCTTGATTTGAAAATTTTGGAAATATTGTTTTCGAAAAGATCGGAAAATTTCACAAATGTTTCATATTTTAACATTGAAAATCGGACCATTAGTTGCTGAGATATCGACATTGAAAAATGGTGGGCTGTTTGGGTGAGACTTAGAAAACATCAATTTTCCTGTTTTTATACCTTTGCATTGCAATATCTCAGCAACTAAGGGTCGTATCAACAAAGTCCGAAGAAGCAAAATATAGAGAATTTTCTCAGTTTTTCAAAAATATTTTTTTCAAAGGTGGGCAAACATGTGCACTAATTTAAAAAAAATGAAAAACTGCGACTATTTTCAAAAAAGTCACTTAAATATGGATTTAACTTGAAAACGGTGCACTTAATCAGAATTTCACTAAAGTACTTTTTGATTGCAAATTTGATTTTACATCGAAAAATGAAGTTGAACAATTTTGCGACCAAAATTTCGATTTTTTGAAAAAACAGTATTGATTAAAAAATTCATAGCTCGGTCAATGATTTTTTACACAACCTGGAAATTTCTGAAAAGTTGGCATTTGATGTCCTTTAAAACATATCAAAAAATAAAAAAAAAAATAAAAAATAGTGTTTTTTGCAAATCAAGTTTTAGTGATAAAAAGTTAAATAAAAAATCACCATTTTTTTACCGTGTATCATTTTTTTCCAGTGTAGTCCGTATCCATACCTACAACTTTGCCGAAGACACCAAATCGATCAAAAAATTCCTTCAAAAGATACAGATTTTTGAATTTTCGTACATCATTTTTGTATGGACAGCTGCAAAATTTGTATGGAAAATTATATGGACAAACTAATGGTGCAAAATGGCTTCTCTGGGCATACCGAAGGCACCAAAAAAGTTTCAGTTGGATCAAAAAATACAAAAAAAATCGAATGACCGAAATCCTAGAGAACTGCTCACATTCGAGTTCAGCGACCCCAAATTAGTTAAATTTGACCCGTTGATTGCATGTTACAATCCTGAAAAAAAAAATCAAATTTTGTAGCATCGCCATATTGGCCGCCATCTTGAATTGCACATTCCCTGAGTATTTTGGCTCATATTCGAGCTCAGCGACCCTAAATTAGTTAAAGATGACTAGTCAGTAGAGATTTACACAATTGCTTCATTTCGTGACGGGTCCTACCAAACGTGACGTATTTTTAATAATTTTAATAGAAAACGTTAGAGAAAACTTAAAAAAACTAACTTCAATGCAATATTTTAAAGTTAAGAGTAATAAATCTGTCGTGTCGTTTCCATTAGATTCCAGCAACACTGCCTAGGGGTTCGAGGTCACCAAACCGTAACCGATGAAACGATGAATAACAAAAAACTAACACAACCCAATGCATTAAAAATACCCAAGTTAACACTCCCGAAATCCCAAAATGAACTCGCTACCACACGCTTGGTTCATATCCAGTCTCTCACTCTGATTGCTCCAACCTCTTGTTGGAGTTCCAGCGCTCAGCACAGCACTGCTCTTCTCGCCGGAATAACTGCACCCATGGCACCCAGGCCACGATTCTGTGCGTTCATCCGTCCGCCCATCGGACCATGAATGTTCAGTTCCAGCTGTAACCTGGTCGCGTGCGGACGTGTCCAATCTTTCTCCGACAGGTTTACTCCTTCTTTCTTCGGAATCGTGAAACCGGGACCGCGGAGTGTGATTCACCGTTTTCTTACTGATTAAGAGGTGTGTGTGTGTGCGGCGTTGTGGTTTGGGTAGCCCGCTCTCCCCTAAATCCGTATTCAGGAAAAATTACCAGCGTGGTGGAAGCGGTGATGTGTTGCGGCCAATTAGGGCTAGGGAATCCCCCCTTCCAGTAGTAGAACCGGAAAGGGCGCGGCAGTACGGTTCTGCTGCACCACACCGGAGGTCACGCCATATGCTGGCTGTGTGTGTGTGTGTGTTACGACGACGGTGCGGTTGGGGAAGACCATACAACAGGATATTCGGGGGGATGACCCCGCACGGAGAAGAAGAATCCAGTAGCTGATTCAGAATTAATTTGGGAAACACAGTGTGTGAGGGTGGTCCAGATGTCGCGGGATAATTACTGCGGAGCCAACACGTGCGCCGGGTTCCACCAGACAGGACCGTCTCTAATTGGATTAAAGTGTTCAAAGAATACTTTGAAGAAGGACTCCAAGATGATTTAACATTACAGCATCACACCTTCTTCGAAACTTCTCCAACAAAGAAGCGAAGGTATCCGCCTGCTTGGAGGGGAGGTCGTCGGACCGGTAGGGACGGGGGTTTTCTGTCGAAAAGGCAATTTTCATCCGTCTAGACGAGGACTACGACGACGGATTGCCTTCCTGACGAGCCTCCCACCCCCAAAAGAGAATTAGAAGGATATGGGACGGGAGGATGTTTTTGGGGAAAACAACCCACCTCCAAGCGGATGCTGCGACTGTCCTTGTTGGGTTGGGTGGGGTGTAGTCTCTTTCGCTCCCTCTCTGTCTCTCTCTCCGCCAAGAAGACAAAGAACTGTGCGTCCAATGTGGGAAAAGTGGGTGTGTTTTGTACTGCTAAGTGTTGTGTTTTGAGGATTTTTTTTGGCGACGAAAGAGCAGTATAGCCAAAGGAAAATACACAACATTTGTACGGACACGGATTCGTTGAACCGTGGAAGGACTTTCGAGTGAACTTTGTTTTGTTTTGGAGAGATGGACAAGGGTCGATGTTGAGCGATTTATTTTTCAAGATGAAATTGAGATCCCCTCTCAAGTGATGGTAGAGGATTCTTTCTTGAAGATATTTGATCTGGCTCCAAATAGCTTGCGGAACGAGATGAGTTTTTATTTGAAATTTTTATTGTTTTAAAAGAAAGCAGCTATGCAAATCTGTTGAAGTTTCTTGAACTTTTTTAAGGGTACACAGCGAACAATAAAAAGAGCTTACGGGTCGAATTCTGAAATAATTTGAATATTAAAATTGTTTTGTAAGTAATTTGGAGATGGTACTTTGAGAGATAAATCAAACATTATATGCATGCAACAAATAAAATTTTTAACAGTATAAATTTGGTTCAAACAGAACTCACTGCCTCTAAGTTGGTTACGACATAATATTCTTATTCTTACATTAAAATTTACAATTCAAACACAAGAAACTTGAATCAAATAATATTGACCCAAATAAAAAGCTCACAAACAAAACAGGTTTTTCATACAAATCATATGAAAAAATACTCATTTTTAAAAGTTGTAGTCCAAGATTATTTTTAGATTTCATTGCAATTAGAAATAAAACAAAAACGAAAAAATAACCAAAAATAATTCTCTACAAGTTTAGAGATTTGCAGCAAAGCTAAAAGACACAAGTAGCAAAATATAAACAAGTAGCGTTAACTTGTTTTTTTTTTCAATGTGTTTTACCTTCTACATCAACATTTTCCAAAAAAAAGGATAAGAAAAATGTTTCCAGCATTTGGGTGTACAATATTTCCATATTTTTGGATATGAGCAATTCCAGCTCAAATCAGGATTTTTTCTGGTACTTTTGTACCCGACCCTCTCCGATTGCAATGAAACTTTGTAGACATGATATCCTAGGCCTATATAAGCCATTTTTGTGTATATGGAGCCAGTTGCACTCGATAATGACATTTGAGAAGGGCGTAAGGGTTTTAAAATTTTTTGTATTTTTTAAATTAACTATTGCTGTACTATTGCATCGTATCAAAAAGTGGTCAAAGACAAACTTGTAGGAAATTGGACGAGCTTTTTGAAAAAAATACACTGAAAGAAAAATACACGCCAATTCTATGAGAAGTTTAAAAGTTAAATTTAAAGGTGATGTCACGATTTTTTTTTGCTCAAATTTTTTGTGAAAATAGCCTAAAATGTGACAAAAAGACTCACGAAAAATTCAGGATGGTATGTCTCTCCTGAAAAAATACAAAAATCATTTACTAAAACTGTTTGTTTGAAAAATAGTCTAAACGTCAAAATTTTCAAAAAACGATAGTGGGAATCGATTTTCCAGACAAGTTTACATAAAAGTCTCCATATTGACCATTGTCCTATGTCCAATCCTTGTGAAGATACAGCGGTTTTAAAAATAAAATTGTTGAAATAGTAGTTTATGCAACAAGTTGCAAAAAGAGGATTTTTTCAGCACGAGTCGTACATTTATCCAACGAGGTTCACCGAGTTGGATAAATACGAAGAGTACTGAAAAAATCAAGTTTTGCAACGAGTTCCATACAACATTTTTTTTGCAATTCCAAAAAACACACACTGAGTGAAATTTTATGTCAAATTTTTCATGTATTTTGTCAATAAATCGTTTAAATAAAAAAAACGTTGAAAAGTGTTGAAAAGTGCGACGAAAATATGCATTTTTTTTATTTAATAGGCAACCAAACATTCAAATTTAACTAAAACTAGGTCGTAGAATTCGAATCTGATGTTAAAAACAAGAAAATAAAAAAAAAACGAAAGGACATTTTTTTGTTCGTGGTTCGATTATCCGAAGTCCCATACAAACCTTCGGATAATCGAGTCTGAACTGTAAATCTACGCGGTTTGTAAATTGCCTATTCACAAAAAAAATTATGAGAGATGAAAATTTATTTTTCAAGTCATGGGATTAAAATGTAAATTATGGTTGTTAAATGTACTATACATGATTATAAATCTTTTGCAATCCTTAGGTAACAAAACATAAGCACAAAAGACAAAAATATATTTATTTCGAAAAAGTCTTTTGTCGGTAAAGGGCATCTTAATTCGAATTAAAAATGTTTTTTTAATAAGCTCAAACAAAACAAATTTCAGTAAATACTAGAATGTCTTTACTATTTAAAAATGCACTTAAACAGTTTTCAGTTGATTGCACTGCTATTTTCATAATTTTTTAAAGTTTGTTTTATTTTGTTCACGGAATTTTTTATCAGAATTTTACAGCAATTCCATTTGAAAAGAGCCTAAACCAAAAAAAAAGTTCTCCGATCGGCCTTTAAATTTTTCTGGCGGTTCCTTGGCCAAAATAATTAGACCCATCTTTTTTTTTGTTTGGGCATTAGGGTGACCCTAGCACGAGGTGGTTCAAAAAATGGCAATTTTCGTCATTTTTCGCAAAAACTTTTTTTTTTCGAAAAATCATATCTCCGCGTCATTTTATCCGATTTTAGCTTTCTTAGACGCAAAAGAAAGATGATTAGTTTGACTGTTTGAGAAAAATAGTAAGAAGTTGCGTTTTTTAATTACAAAAATTTTGGTACCCTAACATGTATAGGTCATCGTTGAAATTTTTAAGTTATCGCAGTTTTAGTGAAAAAAGTTATTTTTTTGCCGATTTCGTCATTTTTCGGTTTTTGCGCGTGGCGCGTCGAAAAACTCAGTTTAAAAAAAACATATCTTGGAAACGTACGGTTCGACATCGCCAATTTTTTGATATATTAGGTGAAATTTTCCGAGGAATCCGATAAAAATATGTTTAGACATAGGCTCTTTGGTCCAGACACGGTCAAAACGTCATTTTAAGTTTTCATACGACTTTTTCAAATGTTAAGCTAGATTTTGAAACTTCTTACTATTTTTCACTTTTCTTTTGCGTCTAAGAAAGCTAAAATCGGATGAAATGACGCGGAGATATGATTTTTTTTTGAAAAAAGTTATTTTTGCGAAAAAATAACGAAAATTGCCATTTACGAACCACCCTAGCACGAAGTAGGTCACCCTAATGGCCAAACAAAAAAATACGGGTCTAATTATTTTGGCCAAGGAACCCCCAGAAAATGTTGAGCCCGATCGGAGAACTTTTTTTTCGGTTCAGGCTCTTTTCAATTGGAATTGCTGCATAATTAAGTCCGTGACAAAAAAATAGGAGCGATTGGTTGTCAACATTGAAAAATATCTAGAAAAAGATGTTGAACAAAATTAAAACGAAGCATCAGCACGCTAAATAAACTAAATTAAGAGTGAAATTTCGGGTGAATAGTCTGAAATACATGTTCCTAAACACCCTTGTCATGCAAGCATCGAGAGCTGTCTCTCCATTTTCATTTGTTCCGGTGCATAAAACGTACATAAAATTCCCATTTGATGATTGAAAAATTCACTCCAAAGAAGCGTGGTCATAAAAAACGAATTTCAGCGGCGCGTACAAATTACCCAATTATTTAAGCGTTTTTAAAATCACTAAAACTAGCACCATTTCTCGTCCAAATTCTAACACTAATGAAAAAACATCCATCAATAGCACAATTTTCACGCCTTTTTAATTTCCCTTTGAACGATATGTGTGTGTGTGTGTGTGTGGTTCCTATAATTCCTCAACGAACAACACGGGACTAAATTGTTCAACATCATTTCCATGCTTTACTGTTTTTTTTTTCCACTCTCTTTTATTCTCTGCATACTCCTTTTTTTCCACGTCGTCTACGTTGTTCCGTTCTGACCCATTATTTTGATTGTAAAATTGTTTTCGCTCTCAGTTTCGCCTCTTTGAGCAGCTTCTATTTTGTTGATGTTGTTGTTGTTTGAGCGTCGGTTCATACCCACACTCACATTGCCAATTAATCTAGCGGAAATGAGAGCTGAATTCTGCGTGTTGGGGGCGGCTTTGGGAAACACTGCTCAAACACGTGGAGAAGCCACCTCACCCAGAGGGCTCAGTCAACCCGGACGAATTTGATCATCATCAAAAAGGCGTGTCGCGTCGACAAAAAAAAATAAAAATAATGGAAAAAGTTGCTCCAGACTGGGCTGATGGCGATGATGGTGACATAAAACACAGAGTAATGCCACTGGTCGCTGTGACTGTGCGTGCTCTGCACAGGCAACAGAGTGAATGTACGCGCGCCGGAAGTTAAGAGGGAGTGTCGTCGCCGTCTGGGTGCGATGGGAGATGAATGTGTGTTGCTTTGGGGAGCACCAGTAATTGAATGCAGTAATACGAATTAAAATAATTTAAATTGACACTGCTGTCATGTATTGAATCTATTTTTTTTAAATTATTATATAGAGAAATTTTAGTATTCTATTAAAAACTCAACAACATAAGATGGTGTTTTGTTTTGAGTTTTTGTTCCTATCACCATCAAAAAATTCTTTGGCAAGATGGACCAACTATGGTCTTAGCCGTCAGTGCTCTGACATAGCAAAGGAAAAAAAATCTTTGAAAAAACTCAGAGGGCAAAATAAATGATTGACTAAAATTTAAATTTTGCATTGAAAAAACTGATTGTAAACAATTCAGTATACATATTATAACACTTTGCATTTTTCATCACATTAAGACTGTTTAATCTTTTAACAAATTTAGGACCACAGGAGAAAAAAATCGTAAATTTTGCATTTTTTTTACAGAATTAAAATTGTGATTATGTAAGTATTTTGTAAAACTTTTTGTTTAGAACATTTTTATTATTTGTTGGTTTGAAATTAGAAATAAAGTTTTTTTTTGGCAACCACCTCGACCTTGACTAGAGACGAGGGATACATTTTTTTTATGTAAAAGTGGTACAGTCCAGACTCGATTATTCAAATTTTCTTCGCATTTTTCTTTGTTTTTAACATCAAATTCAAGTTAGGCAACCCTATCTAAGTGGAATTTGAATAGTTGATTGACTATTAAATACCTTTTCAATATTTTATCACCGCCATCTTGGATTATTTTTTGAAAATTATTTTAGCATAGTTTGGGGATCATACTAAACCTCGACAATCAAAAATAAGCCAACGAGTTTTTTTTCGGGATTCGACTTTTCAAAAAACTTCAAAATATCAATATAAATTTAAGTGCAATCACCTGAAATTGATCTAAAATGAATTCCCCTGCGTTTAAAATCATTTTTAAGCATGTTTGGGTCGATTTGACCATCTTTTGAAATTTTGAAAATTATCGATGTTTAGTATCGCAAAAAGTTTTTTTTGCCTATTTTTTTGTTTTCGTCAAATCTATTTTTTTTTGAAAACTAATGATTGCAAAACAACTGAACTAGTGCAAAATGCATTTCAAAACACTTTTTGAATTCAAATGTTGAGACTATGGCTTGTTATTTCAATTTTTATATACTTTTTTTTTATTTTTTTTAAATCCAAGATGGCGGCCAAAATGGCAATGACGAATTATTGAAAAACGCATTTTTTTAATTTAACAGGCAATCAACCATTCAAAATGGACTAAAATGGTGTCGCAGGACTCGAATTTGATGTTAAAAGCAAGGAAATAAATAATTGCGAAAAAAAAATGTTCGTTATTCGATTATCCAAAGTTCCACACCGGATATCGGGTCGGATACCGTGTTCCACACCGAATACGAGGGCGGATACATCTCAGCAGGGATCCGCGCCGACCTAACATCCGAAACCGCGCGAAATCCACGCCCTATAAAAAAAATATCACGACCAACATTTAAGAAATTTTTTTTTAATGAAGAAAAACTAATTCAGAAAGTATTTGATTAAAAAAAATCGTTTTATGTTTAAAGGCTCCAAAAGAATGAAAGCAATAAATTCATTTTAAAAAAAATCCTCAAGAGACGGTCAAAGCAAGGGTCATAAAAAAAATCTTCAAAATAGAAAATACAATATTTAAAAACCTAAAAATTTAACTTGAAAAATATAACCTCAAAATTAAATCAAAATCTAAAATTATAATATGATAAAATTTTAAATTTCGAAAGTCTAAATATTCAAAATCTAAGAATTTTTATACAGTTTGTAAGCCAAAATCATCGCTAAAATTTCACTCCGAAAGAAATTTAATTTCCGATATTTAAAATAATGTCTTCTCATAATTTCAAAATCTTTTACAAAAAATATGACTTCAAAAATTGTGGAATTTAAGAATTTAGGAATTTCAGAATTTAGGAATTTAAGAATTTAAGAATTCAGGAATTTAGGAATTTAGGAATTTAGGAATTTAGGAATTTAGGAATTTAGGAATTTAGGAATTTAGGAATTTAGGAATTTAGGAATTTAGGAATTTAGGAATTTAGGAATTTAGGAATTTAAGAACTTAAGAATTTAAGAATTTAAAAATTTAAGAATTTAAGAATTTAAGAATTTAAGAATTTAAGAATTTAAGAATTTAAGAATTTAAGAATTTAAGAATTTAAGAATTTAAGAATTTAAGAATTTAAGAATTTAAGAATTTAAGAATTTAAGAATTTAAGAATTTAAGAATTTAAGAATTTAAGAATTTAAGAATTTAAGAATTTAAGAATTTAAGAATTTAAGAATTTAAGAATTTAAGAATTTAAGAATTTAAGAATTTAAGAATTTAAGAATTTAAGAATTTAAGAATTTAAGAATTTAAGAATTTAAGAATTTAAGAATTTAAGAATTTAAGAATTTAAGAATTTAAGAATTTAAGAATTTAAGAATTTAAGAATTTAAGAATTTAAGAATTTAAGAATTTAAGAATTTAAGAATTTAAGAATTTAAGAATTTAAGAATTTAAGAATTGAGGAATTTAAGAATTTAAGAATTTAAGAATTTAAGAATTTAAGAATTTAAGAATTAAAGAATTTGAGAATTTAAGAATTTAAGAATTTAAGAATTTAAGAATTTAAGAATTTAAGAATTTAAAAATTTAAGAATTTAAGAATTTAAGAATTTAAGAATTTAAGAATTTAAGAATTTAAGAATTTAAGAATTTAAGAATTTAAGAATTTAAGAATTTAAGAATTTAAGAATTTAAGAATTTAAGAATTTAAGAACTTTAGAATATATAAGCTTAAGAATACTAAAATTATTTTAGATTTGAGAATTTTTTTTCTATATTGTTTTGAATTTGATATTTTTTAGTTTTTAATTTTTGATTTTTTTTAAATCTTCAAATTTTCGATTACCCAAATTTTTGGTATTGGGAATTTCAGATTGCTAAAATTTTAAATGTCGACATTTCAGATTATTTAAATTACGATTTTTGAAATTTCGAAATAAAAACAATATTTATTTTGAATTTTTTTTGGTAGAATAAAAACTATTAAAACTATTTTTTTCTTCGAATTTTTGAATTTCTGAAGCTTTGAATTTGGAATGTTCTGATCTTTTTACTTTCGCCAAGAATGTTTAAATTTAGAAAAAAAAACTATTTCTACCGATTAAATTCCATTCGAATATTCGAAAGTGGAGGCCAGCTTCTGTTTTGTCCAATCAAGCTCATATTTAACGCCCACCAGAACAAGCCCCAATAATAGTTTTTGTTAAACATTCTAATGTCTATATCTTCGGGAAAAGTTTGTAATATTTGATTAACAAAATTTAAAATTGAATAAATCCAGTATGAAGTTAAAAATAAATAAGGTTAAAAATCATTACTCAAAACTCAAAAGAAATTAAATATTCAGAGCCGGAGATGTTAAGAAATGACAAGAAACATATAAAAAGTCATTTCTACATAATCTTCATCTTCATTTTTCGACGTTTCGTACTGAGAAAATACAAACAAACATTTTCAGAAGAAAATTCAATTAATGAAAATTATGAAATTGTTGCACTCAAAAGAAAAAAATAAATTATCGTAATTCCTGATAATATTTTTTTTAATAACTTGAAAGTAATTCTATCTCGCGCGAAACGCGTAATCTGTAACAACCCTGCATCAGTTACGTAATAAAATAACGCTAGATGTACATAGATAAGTATGAGTAACAATTTTTTCAAAAATAGTTTTTTCAAAACTTTTTTTTTGAAATCGCAAAAACTTTTGGTAGTTTCCAACAAATTCATAGAAATATGATCACGTAATAAAAATTTTAAAAAATATCGCATCTAAAGAACAACCAAAAGAGCGATATAATACGAATATTTTTTTTTTCAATTCTGAGTTGCAAATCCTTCGCGACCCAACTTACGCTCTTTGCGAAGGGACGAAAAAATAAATCTAAAAAAAAGCAAAAGCTTATCAGAAAATCTCCTACATCATGCATCAGCCACATGGAGTCAGCAAAGAGTAGTGTAAACAAGGTTGCTTCAATTTCATATGTGCCCCCTCCGATTGCAATGCTTGGTTTTCCCTGGGCAATTTTCGCTGACAAACACAGCTAAGAAAGCAAAAAAATGTTTTGTGTTCATATTTTGAGGCGGTTTTTTTTGGTCATTTTTGGAGTTGAAATTTTTTGGACCAGTGTGCGTAAGATGGTGGAAAATGTGTAAAAAGTAATTTTTCCAGGAAGTGCACACAACTGCAGGTGGCCTTGACCTGCTTTTCGCCATGTTTTGGGGTCGGATATTGGTTCGGAAAAAGAGCAAGAGAGAGAGTGAGAGCTATCCTGGTGACGCGAAGTAAGTGACGTAGGTTCTCACACTTTAATTTAGGTCACAGAATTGTTGTTCTCGTTGAAGGCACAAATCTCTAGTTTGGTTATGTGATATGGTGAACTGATAATTGGAAGTTTTCGTATGAGGTAACGATTCGCTGAATAAGTAATCTAATGGAATTCTAGGCAGAACTCCATAATGGTCATAAGACCCAGAAATTACCACCGTTGGGTAACCGCAGACATGCCAGAGTTGTGGTCGTTGTGATGATGGCCACTGGGTTGGCCATGTGAATTCCCAAATATCCAAGCGAGCTCATCCCAGTGCAGAGAGTACGAAAAAGAACACGTTGGATCAACAAAACCACAAGATTGATAAATTATTCATACATTCATTAGATTGAAGCTGTGTGTGTGTGTGAGAGAGACCACATTTTGTATGCATGCAGGTAAATGTCCTCGTGCCTTAAATCTACTGCAGGAACTAAATATAGCTCGAACCCGAGAGGACAAGCCCCCTTTTCGAGTTCACTTCTAGCGAATGAACGAAACGTGTATTTTTAGTTGCCTACCTTCGGGCCAATTTGTCGTGTAAATTGTTGATGAGCCCTTCCGTTTCCTTTGAAAGGGACATTTGAACAAAGATTGCTTCTGCTGTTGAAAAGCCAAAGGTTCCAGGGCCCATCAATGTCGCGACCAAAGGACGCTAGACAAGCTTGTTGCATAACGCTAGGCGCCCCCTTCTGATGACGAGGTCGGCCATTAGGCGCCGCCACGATAAAATTATCCTGTGATTTCCGGACTATAAATACCGACAACAAACGCGGACGAAAATGACCTCCACGATATTGCTTTTTTGCCGTCGTGTTAAAAGGGGGAGAGAGAGAGGGCAATCAGTAAACTGTAACGCCCTCATGCCGCCGTAGAAAGTCACTAAACCGTGGAGTATCGGTTCGATTTTTTTCCACTGCGACTTTCCGGTAGGTTCCACGCATGACACCAGTTTTTTTAACTTTGTTCCAGTACGACGTCAACTTTCGACCGGGACGCAGCGACTCCGCGAGAGATGTCCGACACGGAGGAAGATTCGGTCAGCTCCGACGGATGGCCCATCAACGAGGACTGGCTCGTCGAAGTGCTCAAGCAGCATCACGAGGTGCGGTCTGGGATTAGAATTACGGACTTTAAGGTGAAGCAGGGCTGCCAGGACGGCGTCAACAACCTTAGCGACATCCTGGCGGTGGCGGTCGAGTACGAGTTCCAGCACGCGCCACCCCAGCTGGAAACGAAGCACCTGGACATTGTGATAAAGCTGCTGCCGCAGGACCCGTTCAGCAGGTTCTTCGTCACCGAGGCCCAGTTCGATCTGCGCGAGATCAAGTTCTACACCCAGATCCTGCCCGACCTGGTCGCGTTCCAGGAGTCGCACCTGTCCAAGGCGGACGGGGCCAGCATGCTGGTGTCGGTGCCGACCTGCTTCTACACGCAGTACGCCCCGGCCATCAGTCCATCCCAGGGCAGTCCCGAGCCGCCCGAGAGCATTCTCGTGCTGGAGGATATGCGGTCGCTGGGATTTAAGGTTCGTTGATCACCAGATGCACTCGGTGGATCGAGCAATAACAGAGTAATTTTTATTTTTAGGGTGCCAACTTCACGGCCGGTTTGACCGTGAGCCAAACCGAGGCCGCCATCCGGTCCGTGGTGGCCATCCATGCGCTTTCGCTCGGTCTCAAGCTCAAAAAAAAGGTCGACGTCAATGAAAAGTATCCGGTAAGTGCGATAATCTTTGAAACCCCGTTCAATGGTAGATCCAAGCATTTGTATTTTTCAAGTGTAGGCTAATGATGTTTTTCATGTTTCAAATATTTGTTGCAAAAAATATAATTTCCATACATAAGTTCTTTAGAATGAAAATAAGAATAATGAATGATAACAATAAGCTTAAATTTCAACAAGTTCGAAAATCTATGTATTGTATCGAAGTTTATTTTTATTGTTTGACATCGTCAAAAATTATCTTGAACCTTTGGTGAAAAATAAACAAATTCAGTAGATCAGCGCCAGTCTGACTCTCGACTCTCTGCACAGTATTTTTTTGTTTGTAAATTTGGAAGTAGAGCGTCCAGTTTTCATTTTCCGGGAATTCCCGGGATTTCCCGGAAAAAAATATTTTCCGTTTCCCGGGAAATTTGTAAATTTCCCGGGAATTCCCGAAACTCAACCGGAAGTATACATTCTTCTAACTTCTTGGCCCATTTTTTTAATTTACAAAAAAAAATGAAAACACTCAATTTTATTTGATTTAATTCAATTTCATGTTCTTATAACTTATTAGTTCGTCTGAAAATTTGACGTCAAGGTATATTTCAGATAATATAAGTTTCTGACTTGGTTTCTGAAACTTGGTTTCTGAAACTTTTACAACTGGGATCTTGTTTATTCGTAAAGCAACAAAAATTACGATATTTTGGAATGAAAATTAACTATTATAATTTTGGTTAGTTTTTAAAACGAAAATTGTTGTTATATCATCTGAAAATATGGTACCTCTTTTTTCCAAGATAAAAATTAAGTTTTTTTCACGATTACGTTTACCATGGCCAAATTGGATGAAAATTGAAAAAAAAAATCATTTGAGGCTTCAAAGAGGCTTGTGCAAGAAGAATTTGGTTAATTTGTTTAAAAGTGTTTACAGTTTAATATAAAGAATTTACACTTGAGCTAACAGAGCGTAACTACTTTTATTGCTTTGAATATTCTTTTAGCCGAAGTTTTTTTTAAAGCTGAATCACTAAAAAACTACGTCGTAGAAGGTGAGCAAAAAATGCAAACATATCTGAAAATCTAGCTCCAAATATTTAAAAATTTTGAGTTATGATTTCATAAAAGATATATTTTTAGTGAGAAGGCAGTTTTAAGGTGAATTCAATGCGTAAGATTGGTTATGGAAAAAAGATTTGTCAACAAATCCATATTTTCTTCAAGATTTTTTTTTCTCATTTCAACGTCATCTCAACATTATCATGTTCTCTCAAACTGTTCACAAATCCATAATTAATTGCAATTTTATGGTTTTGAAGCATGGATTCATTTCACTCGCTGTCCAAACACTGTGATTAGAAAAATAATACTGCACAAAAAATACTAATGATTTTTTTTTTACAGCACTGTTGTACGAATTGCAAGCCTATAAATTTAAAATATTTATATATTTTCTTGATTTTTTTTCTGCAAGCGGTTTAGGCATTAATTGACCCTCGCACTAATTTTGATCATTAAATTGTTATTTTAAACAATTTTGTTGAAGAATATAGATCAGAACAATTTTCGTGTCCCTACCAATGACTTGCACCTATTACAAAGCATGATTTAACTTTTAGTTATTTTTGTTGAGAGCTTGTTCATATTTTATTGAGAAATAAATACATAAAAGTACTTCATAACTGATAAACAATTGTTTAAAAAAAATGTCCATACAAAATGTAGTGATATTGTAAAAATTTAGTATTTATCATCTAAATAATTTTTTTTTTTTCGTAAAAACGATCAAGTTTATAGAAAAATTTTATGATTTAATCTTAAAATAAAAGCAAATTAACATGTTGTTTCATGCATTGTTCCTCTTGTCCCAAAGGGTTGTTCGTCTTGCCCCACTACACAGAAAAAAAACTTATGGTAATATTCATCAGAAAATGGTGACAGATTTTGTGACAAAAAAAGTGTAATATTACATCAGGAATTGGTGAACTTTCATCAGTTTCTGATGAATATTCATCAGTTTCACATTTTTTAAGTAATATTACTCAAAAAATTAGTAATATTTAGCCAACCAAATTTTCAACATTCAAAAATTCAACTTTTTTTTGCTATGTAGTTGAGGAGAACATACGGAAAATCAAAAAAATTAAAATCATTTTTTTACATTGAAAAACAAGATTTTTTTAAAAAACTTATTCTATTAAGACTTAAGACTTAAGTCAAGACCTAGAAAAAGATGATTATAAAAAAAAATCTGACAGTAATTTCTCAGTCCCTTCAAACTGCATACTTCGGTTGTCTGTATTCCTCGATATTTTCTCTTGCTTGAAGAATCTTTTCCTCGACGGTCCCTTGGATTCTATTTGCTTTAAATATCTATTCCGGTTGTCAATAATTTCACTTTCTCATGGCTTGCATAGACACTTTCCTTTGAGAAACGAAGCTTTGAAGGGTGTTTGACATTTATTTGTTTTTGTTTGCTGGACGTTGCCATGATTCTCTCCCATAGCTGGTTAGCAAAAAAAAAACAAATTTCAATCGAGTCTTCATTTTGCATCGTTCTGTAAACTGATGCTTCTCTTCCTCGACGGTCCCCCTAACTAGACAGTCGACTGTAGTTTTAAAAGTGAAAGGAACTCAATTTTGAATTGAAAATTGTAGGTAATAAGAAAATAACATTCAGAAAACATTGAATTAATGGAAATGTAGATTCAAGATACCCGTAACTTTTCCCAATCTATTAGCAAATTTGCTCAATTATTTTTTTCCCGATTGCCCAACTAGACCTTGGATTTATTTTTAAATGCAGCAACTCCAAAAATGATGTAGAAAATTATAATTTTGACAAGTAAAAATTTTAAACTAAAAAAACTAAAATCTCCAAAATATAAAGCAATTTAACAAAAAACAACAAATTTTGTAAAGGTATTAAAGACGATGTCGGAACATACACTCTTGAATATTTAAGAAATTGACTTTAACAATTAATTCAAATTTTGCCTTGTCCAGTTCCTCTTCCAGACGACCCGCGCCACCGAGAGCTACCAGCAGCTGGTCGAGCAGGGCATGCCCCAGCTGACCAAGTTCCTCGAGACGAAGCCCGGCTACGAGAACGAGCTGAAGGCGCTGAACCGGATCCGCACCCGGACCAAGGAACTGATCGAGACGCTGCTGCAGCCGATCGAACCGATGGGACTGATTACGCACACCGACTTCTGGTGCAACAACCTGCTGTTCCGGGCCGAGCAGGACGGCACCGACAGCTGCATCGTGCTGGACTGGCAGATGGTCACGTACAGCCGACCCACGAACGATCTGGCGCTGCTGCTCATCTCGTCGATTCCGTCCCAAATCCGGCGCCAGCACGGTCCCCGTTTGCTGGACTTGTACTACAATCTGCTCAAGTCCAACTGCCAAAAGCTGGACATTGACATCGAGGCCGACCTCGGCTACAGCCGGAACAAGATGGAGCTCGAGTATCGGTAAGTGTAGCTGGGATGTAGACAAGTAGTCCCAAAAATAATCCGAGTCCCCTTTTGTTTTAGACAATCCGAGCTGCTGGCACTGCTGCTTTGCATCGGATCGATCGACATCGCCATCGGGAATCCCGTGGCCGAGCAGCGTCTGCTGGACGTCCTGCGTGACTTCAACGACGAGGGCGTGCTCAATCTGGAAGGGTGCCTCTAAGAGCCCCGGGAGAAGAAACGGTGTTGTTTGTTGAGAAAATTTGAGCTGATAAAAAGCTAGTGTTACTGAAGATACTATTAGACTAAAGAACAAGAAGAAATCTCTATCTTTCAACCTTAAACTTTATATTGCTACAACAAAAGTGTTACACAATGCCCCTAATCAAAGAAGCAGTCAATCCTAATCAAATTTACGAAATGCCTTTTCCGTAAAACAAAACAAAACAAAACAGTGTTAATTACCGAGCTGAACGTAAATTGTATACAATCGCATCCATTCTAACCACTCAACGGATAAAACTAATCTGAGAGAGAGAGAAAAAGCAAGCAAACATTTGGTTTCAGTTGCTCTAAACACGGTGCGTGTTAGTTCTTTGAAGAGTGCGCGCGGAATCGCGCTAAACCCAAGTCCATTTGAGAATATCAAAAGGTTGAATCGCCGAAATGTTTTGATTAAGTAGAAATTACAAACACACACACACACCTACACAATTCGTAAACACACATACACACACGAAACGTAAATGATAAACGTGAGATTGCTGTAATAAAGTGAATAAAATAAACCACGGCGGCCGTGGCAGTGGGTTGCGCTGTTGTAATGATTGTTCGGCGTGAAAGAAATTTGATCCATCGTGTATAAAGGAGGTAAAACAAATTTTGGCGAAATTTAGAACTGTTTAGCAGCGCAGGGTAAACGTATTAAGTGGTGTTGAACGACCGTAAGCGGTATTTGTAATGCAAATGAGGCAATTTGGAATGGGTTTCGACTGGCAGGGGTGGGATGTTAGAGGTGAAAGTAATTAGTTCGAGGTTCGATGGACTCTTGTAGTCATTTAATACGACTTGATGATCGATGTTTTACAAGAAGTTAACCGAAAAGGGTGCCTTTTCCGTAAAACAAAACAAAGAGAAGATTTCAAGCTGTAATAACTTATCTGGTATCGATATTCTCTTGGTTTTTGGTGTTTTTCGAGACGAGATTTTTTTGATCACGCTTTCCGTCGGATGGGGAAGTAAATGGTGGCCCGGTCTCACCAAGAGGTTAGGTCGTTAGCTAACTTAGCTCAGTCTAGGTGCATCGTTCCGATAGAAATATTGGTCGGCAGTTGGACTCACAACGTAAAGGATTTAGTTTGAATCCCAGATTGGATGGGAGCTCAGGTGTAAAAAGAGATTTGTATTGTCTCGCCGTTTCAAATCTTCGGGCACAAAGTTAGGCCCAGTATAGGAACATATAGCCTACTTGGTTTATCCCTATTCTGGTATTAATGAAAGAAACTAAAAATACTCCGGACACTAAATAGAGTCAGGGATGCCCAAGTCAACCAGCTCTTCCTGAAACAAAATACGTACACAGTTGAGGATTTAATATTTAGTTTTAGAATTTGGGACTTCAAGTAATAATAAAACTGTTAGGTATTCGCTTCACTATCAGTCGCTCAGGCTATTTTTACCGAGGTATTTCTAGATTCAATAGGGACGTGGCGTTACATCGTGCTGCCACCTGGTTTTTTTAAGCGCAAGAGTGGAAAAGTGCTGAGTCATCGTCTAAAAATAGACGGCGTCCTATCTCGCCCAGCAAAATTAAGTCGATAAAGTAGTCGGTTACGATGAGAAAAAGTGGAAAACGTTGTCTAAAAATAGCGACGCCATCCCCCTATTTCAACTGCGCTTGCAATCTTGTTTGAGTTTTGATGTTCTATTTTGCATTCAATTTTATTCTTTGTCCGATTCTTGGATTCAACTATATCAGTCTCAGTCCTCTTCATACTACCAATGCTTGCCAATCTTAAGGACAGGGGATCGAACCCTGCCGTGAGCAGTTTTCAAAGTTTTGCATTTTTAATTCAAATTTTAATGAGTCCATAACTTTCTCGTTGGGAGCAGATGGGTATCGAACCCAGGACCATTCGCTTATAAAGCGAACATCGTAACCATTCAGCCACGACCGCTCCTTTAATAATAAAACTGTTAGGTATTCACAACTTTTTAAATTTTACTTTGATAACAGATCGCTCATGACTTGCCCGCTTTAACACTTGTAGCCCCAACGGGGTCAAAACAGTTGGAAATGCATTTTCACCGGCTCATACAACCCTTGGAAAAAAAAGTTGGAAATGCCTTTTTTATTATAACTTTAGTTAGACGCATCTGTTTTGAATCTACGTTGTTGGAGGTGATTCTTGACAATCGGTTGAGTTTTCGCTTAGATACAGCCGGATGAAGTTGCGTTTCCAACTTTTTTGACCCCCTTGGTGCTTCGCGTAAGTTTTGACCCCGTTGGTGCTACAAGTGTTAAGGTCGTAGAATGTGTCTTTCACTCTAAGGGCAATTACTGTCAATGATGGTTCTGAATTCAGGGTCCAGAAATAGTAAATTGATTTAAAAAATGCTTCTACAAATAACATAAAGAAAACCATATTTTGATTGATACATTCTGAATCAAGATTTGAATGATTTTCTAAAACCAACATGGCCGTCAAATGGCCGATCGGGAATGATGCCTTTCAGAGCCTTAAAGAAATCTTTAAAATAAACTGAAATATTCTGAATGCATTTTTTTTCTTCATTTAATACTGTTATTGCGTGTATTGCCCAAAAAGACACGCGGCATACCAGCCTCGAATCGACGCGCCGCACTGTCTGGCGCTGTCCAGGAAGGTGCTGTGTCCTATCCCTCGCCTAGACCAGACCAAAATCCATGATAAAGCTGACAGACCAAATCTGTCAGACCAAGACTGTCAGACCAAAGAGCAAAAAGTAAACAATCTTGGTCTTCGACGTAGGTGCACACAAATCAAGAAAAGAAAATTTGAAAAAGAATTTTATGTTTCCAATTCAATGACTGGGTTTGGACTGCAAAATTGAATGGACGTAAGAAAATGATTAAAGAGTGCGGTGTCCTGTACACCGCCAATTGAATAAGCAGTTAAAAGCCTTATTCTTCCACTTTGATCGCGTTTTCGGTTTACACCTGAAAAATCTTGAAATTATTTATACGGATTTGTGATTCCTCTCTTTCCACCATTCCCTTGGCGCTGTCAAGTCCCATACTGCCCGTTTTGTTTTTGTTGATCTTCTTCTTCGGATCGCTCGCCATCACGGGTGCCAGGTTGCCAGATAAATCTGGCATTGCCAGATTTTTGGAGTTCCGATTTAAAAAAAAATAATTTTCTATTTCTTCCTCAAATTGTTTTATTGATGCATTTTGTTTATTTTGTGAATCTATAATGTATAAAAGGTGAAAATACACTATTTTTGAACACAAAATTGCTAATTACTTTGAGAAAAGTGGCTTGCCAGATTTTTTTCTGTTCAGACCTGGTAACCCTGCTCGCCATTGTTGCCAGGTATGTTTTTTATTGCGCTAAAGGACGTATTAGACTATCATACATACAATCAAACTCGCAAACATTTTTTTTTTTTAAAGTTTGGCAGTTTGCCTGGGGAGCAGTTCTCTAGGATTTCGGTCATTCGATTTTTTTTGTATTTTTAACGCTTTTGGTGCTCACATTTGCATCATATTAACCATACGGCAGCTGTCCATACAAAATGATGTACGAAAATTCAAAATCTGTATCTTTGAAGGAATTTTTTGATTTAGTCTTCGGCAAAGTTGTATATGGATACACTACACTGGAATGGTACAATTTGGTGATTTTTCATTTAACTTTTATCACTAAAACTTGATTTAAAACTATTTTAATTTTTTTATTTTTTGGTATGTTTTAGAGGACAAAGCCACTTTTCAGAAATTTCAGGTTGTGCAAAACATTGACCGAGTTATGATTTTAATCAATACAATTTTTCAAAAATTGAAATTTTGGTCGCAAAATTTTTATTTCATTTTTCGATGTAAAATTTTGCATCAAGTGCTTTAGTGAAATTTCAGTGTACTGCGCAGTTTATTTTTATGCTTTTTTCAAATAGTCGCAGTTTTTCATTTTTTAAATTAGGCACATGTTCACTTTTGAAAAAATATTTTGAAAGCTGAGAAATTCTCTATATTTTGCTTCATCGGACTTTGTTGATACGACCTTAGTTGCTGAGATATAGGCAAGGTTTAAAAACAGGAAAATTGATGTTTTCTGTCTTACACAAACATCCCACCATTTCAATGTCGATATCTCAGCAACTAATGGTCCGATTTTCGATAACATGGTATTTTCCGATCTTTTCGAAAACAATATTTTCAAAATTTTCAAATCAAGACAAACATATCAAAAAGGCCAAACATTCAATATTTCGCCCTTTTAAAATGTTAGTCTTGGTTTAAAATTTTTGAAAATATTGTTTTCGAAAAGATCGGAAAATTTTACAAATGTTTCATATTATAACATTGAAAATCGGACCATTAGTTGCTGAGATATCGACATTGAAAAATGGTGGGCTGTTTGTGTGAGACTTAGAAAACATCAATTTTCCTGTTTTTAAACCTTTGCCTTGCAATATCTCAGCAACTAAAGATCGTATCAACAAAGTCCGATGAAGCAAAATATAGAGAATTTTCTCAGCGTTTCAAAAATATTTTTTTCAAAAGTGGGCAAACATGTGCACTAATTTAAAAAAATGAAAAACTGCGACTATTTTGAAAAAAGTTACATAAAAATGGCTATAACTTGAAAACGGTGCACTTTATCAAAATTTCACTAGAGTACTTTTTGATTGCAAATTCAATTTTACATCGAAAAATGAAGTTGAAAAATTTTTGCGAGCAAAATTTCGATTTTTTGAAAAAATTAGTATTGATTAAAAAATTCATAACTCGGTCAATGATTTTTTGCACAACCTGGAAATTTCTGAAAAGTTTTTATGTCCTCTAAAACATATCAAAAATAAAAAATTAAAATAGTGTTTTTGCAAATCAAGTTTTAGAGATAAAAGTTAAATAAAAATCACCAAATTTTTTTACCGTGTACCATTTTTTTCCAGTGTAGTCCGTATCCATACCTACAACTTTGCCGAAGACACCAAATCGATCAAAAAATTCCTTCGAAAGATACAAATTTTTGAATTTTCGTACATCATTTTTGTATGAACAGCTGCCAAATTTGTATGGAAAATTATATGGACAAACTAATGATGCAAAATGGCTTCTTTGGGCATACCGAAGGCACCAAAAAAGTTTCAGCCGGATTAAAAAATACAAAAATTAAAATTGAAGAAAAAAGACCGATTTCGTAGAGAATTGCTCTGGGGAAAACTGTTCATAGAAACTTGCTTGCTCACTTTTTATTGAGCAAATTATTACTCGATTTAAGGTGAAGCCGTTGATCATTTTCGAAAAAAAATGATCATCACTATAAAATATTCTGTATTAAATTCAATTTAACGAATTTCAGCACCAAAAGGAATCAGCATGTGCCGGTTGTTGCCTTCTTGAAGCCACTAAAAGAATTTTTGATCTAATTAAATGTGCTTCAAAATTTATATAATTTTGTGGCACAGTCATTGACGTCCTAGTTGGCAATCATTGATTAATGACGATTTCCATAACTTCACAAGGAATGGGATAATCGTTACCAAAAGGAATCAGCATGTGTAGGACACTATTTTAAACAACTTGTTGAAGGAATTTTGTCAAAGTATTGAATGCGACGAAAAATTCATATGTTTGAACGAAAAATCATGACAATGATGGAAGTTTTCACGGTAAATTGAAAACGCTTTCTATGAGCTGTCATTGAACGTCAAAGTGCTGATATGGCAACATTAGATGCACGATGGAGTAAGATACTGTTCCCTTATATCTATATTTTCTTTGCGAGTTTGCCGCTACCTAGTTTGCAAGTTTGGCAAACTATCAAATGTAAAAAAGTGCCAGTTTGTTTGCCATTGTCTAATAGCTCCTTAAAAGTGCAGAAAATCGGTAACAATGTCTATGGCACAATCTGAAATGCCGCGCGGCGTGTACCTTTGAGAGAGACGGACAACAAACTCAATTTATGAAATGTCACGTTTTCTTTCAGGAATAATATCACTCTCAGTGTATACGCATGAATATTTCTCAATTAAGATTTCACAAGTGCTTGATAACGAGAAAATAATCTCAACTCACTGGACATGTAATGCCTTGTCATGTTCTATCTATTCAAACTGTGATGAGCAAATTTGTTTTCAAGAAATTTGAAAGAAACGGAACATTGACAATAGAGGTGGGCAAAACCGCTCTTTTTAGGAGCCGCTCATTTTCGTTCGCTCATAAAAAAGAGCCGCTCTTTTGAACGGCTCTTTCGATCTTTTTCAAAATTTTGATGAAAATGTTTTTTAAGAGTCGTGTGATTTTATAAGTTATTTCACACTGGACTTTTACAAATTATTTGATAAAAAAAATTAAAACTGAAAACGAGAAGATGTCAGAAGATGTCCTTGAAAACCATAGGTCTTGGCGATCTCTATGTCAAGATTTCTACTCGAACCTAAATATTCCAGTAATTGAATGGCATCCAAACTTAAATCTAGGAAAATTGCTATTAATTTTAAAATTGCGTTTATTTCTGCAAGAATTTAACTAATGCTGATATTTTATTTGGAGAAAACGGTCTGTGATTTGATCGATAAAGTCTATAAACGCTGAAGTAGATTCGGACAGAAGGATTTATTTTTTTCCAAAATCTCTTATCTATTCAGAAGATTTTTGATAATATTATGCAATTTGAAATGCTCAAATTTGTATTCCGGAATACTTTAATTTATAATCAGTTATAAAGTGAAAAATATTTTCATGTTGTTTAAAAAAATAATTTTTTTTTGTTTTTTTATATTTGAATTAGCTTTTTCAATTCTCAAAAACAAATTTAATACTTTTTTTTTTTGGAAATTCAATAAATTATATTTATAACAAAAATCATGCCATCTTGAGCCGGATCTTTCAAAAGATCGAAGTTTAAAAAAGGACCGCGGTTCTTTTTTTGTGAGCCACGGTTCATTCGCTCTTTTCAGGGAATCGGCTCTTTGAGCGGCTCGCTCTTTTTTTGCCACCTTTTGACAATGAACTTTTACGAAGAGGCAACCCCAGAAAACTTTCCATAGTTCTTTTGAAATCCTCGAAATATGATACAGTCGACTCTCTGGTTGTCAATATCCAAGGGACCGTCGAGGAAGAGAATCATCAGTTTACAGAACGATGCAAAATGACGACTCGATTGAAAATATTTTTTCTTGATACCCAGCTATGGGAGAGAATCATGGCAACGTCCATCAAAAACAAACTAATGTCAAACACCCTTCAAAGCTTCGTTTCGCCAAGAAAAATGTCTATGCAAGCCATGAGAAAGTAAAATTATTGACAACCGGAAGACATTTTTAAAGCAAACAGAAACCAAGGGACCGTCGAGAAAGAAATCCTTCAAGCAAGGTGAAATATCGAGGAATGAAGATAATTGAAATATGCAGATTGAAGGGACTGAAGAATTAATCGATAGATGGAGAATTATTGATATCGAGAAGATCGACAGCCAGAGAGTCGACTGTATTAGCAAAAAAAAAAACATTAAATAAAAAAAAGTAGTTATTGTCAGAACTCAATTCCGTACTAATCCGTTTTATACGTAAAAATCCGGCCTGCTGAAATCCGCGAAGATGATTAAACATCCGTACAGTTGGTTGCCTTAGGGATCCCAGATGAAATATTTTGATGAAACTATTTGCAAATTTGTTTCAGAATTTTGCAAAAATCTGCCTCCGTGAGATGCCAATATTCTTTTCAAAAATTCATTTTTTTTAAAAGGTTCTGGGTTCGATTTGTAATACATGATCTCAGTCGGGGTTCAGTCTCCCGTCCTTTGGATTAGTAAGCAAAAATGCTATCCACTTGACTATGGAACTTGATGAGTTTAAGAAGGACTGAGACTGATACATTTGAAACCCAGAATCGAAAGCGAATACAGAGAAACTTTTTACGCGGTGCGTTATGTTTTTCTAATTTGTCGATTTCTTTGAAACGACGCAACATTTTTACAATCTTTTAAAATCAATTTGTAGATTTTGTTCAGATCTACACAACGCTTTTTGGAGCTTGTAAAAATATTGTATGGATTTAAGGAAAACGACGAAAAAAGCGTAACGCCACCGCGTAAATACAGGTTTCTCTGTACAAGTTTGAATACAAGTTGAATTTCAGAACTATACAAGATTTGCATAACCACGCTTATATAGCCTGAGCGAGTAGAATTTTCACAAAAAAAGTTGAAAAAAATTGAAAGCGAAGAATCCAAACTAAAATGCAAAACAGTCGTTATCACTCGCTTAGGGTGGCTCCTTAGTCCATTCACCTTCCCAAAAACCGTCCAATTCCAAGCAAAACTAACTTGAGGATACCGTGGAGATTTTCCCTTATCCTGTTGAAAAAGGAGAGCATCAACAATTCCCGTCTTCCCCTATCCTTGTCTCTGGTGTTTGTCATTGTGTTGCGAATCTGGTTTTACTTGAACTTGAAAAATCATCGCATAAATAATCCGTTGTAATCCGCTAAATTCACCGATTTTAAGCGAAGCGAAGCGATTTGTGAACATGTCTTTTAATAATGGTGCTTTGCCTTCCATGAATTTGACAAATTCACGTCACCCTGTTCCCGTTGAAACAAGTCGATTGACCTTTTCCAACATCCAATTTCCGAGTTAATTTCGGTTCACCGATCCGCAACAACTTCAATGCGATTGCTCCCAATCGTCTACGCACTATCCCTCACGTTATATAATTGCGAAAAAGCCACTTACCGACGCCGTAACGCCTCCGAGCACGGCAAAGTTTCGTTTGTGCTTCCCGGCCGTTTTGTACCGGGTGTGAATCTTCCGCCCGACCCAAACCGGAATTCCTAAAACGGCCACAAAAGAGCAACATTAGGGGGGGATGCGTTTACGCAGATGGCATAAGGTACCACCGACCTATGATCATGGCAGGCACGGCGATGCCGGCGACCAGGGCAATCCCGAGCGGGGCCCCCACCAGCGTTCCCAGCTGCCACAGGAGCTTCTTTTTGCGCGACCATGGCTTCTTGCCCCAGAAGGTGCAGCCGGACGGGCTCAGGTAGTGCAGATCGCTGATCTCCTTCATGCACAGCCAGCAGAACTCGGACCCGCAGATGGCACAGACCATGTGGTTGCAGGAACCGTCGTCCATCTTGACGATCAGCACCTGGCACCGGGGGCATGGCTTGATGTCGTCCTCTGTACCAAGAAAGGAGAAGGAGAAAATAGCTGTTAGTTGGAGGTTCGCGCGCGCGCGCGTATGAACTATCGGATACGATGATTGATGAGAGCTGAGTAGGATGTTGTGAAAACTTCAATTAGCGCTACCCAGTTGAGACGAAAAGGATGAAGAAATGAAGTGATGCTCCACGTGCAAAGGTCAAACTAAGAAATATAAAGCTATACCACTGATGGGGAAAAAGACAAGACAAGACAGACAGGACGTGCATCAGTGTTGCTAACCGCAGAATGTCACCGGAAGCCTTCTCTGTGGCTTCGTAATTGGCGAATGAGAGACTTGTTGAGTGCGTCTGAGAAGAAGTCAACATCTTCTGACCTTGGCTTAACCCTTGCTATGCTCCAAATGATTTGATACAAATAAAAATAAATGATCTCTGTTGGAAAACTTTGCAACAAGATACAAAGTTTAAATATAGGGCAGGGGGCAGAATGGCCCGTCTAAGTAAAATGTGCCAAAAACCATAGAAAAACATACAAATTTATGAATTCAGTGTGTTAGGGTTATGCTCTGGGATGTTCCCTTCAATGTTGTATACTTTGTTGATGAAATTTTTTAGCTTAAAACTATTTTTGAGCCACTTAAAAAAAAAAGTTTTTTTCGGCTACGTTTCCTGGGTGCGGGGCAGAATGAACCACCTTAGAAAACAAGCAATTTTGTCTAGTAAAAAGTTGAAGGGAGAAAATAAATGATTAAATGGACCTTTCGACAGCAATTCTCTGAGATTTCGGTCATTCGATTTTTTTTTGTATTTTTTAATCCGGCTAAAACTTTTTTTGTGCCTTCGGTATGCCCAACGAAGCCATTTTGCATCATTAGTTTGTCCATATAATTTTCCATACAAATTTGGCAGCTGTCCATACAAAAATGATTTATGAAAATTCAAAATCTGTATCTTTTGAAGGAATTTTTGATCAATCGGGAAAGTTGTAGGCATGGATAAGGACTACACTGAAAAAAAATGATACACGGTAAAAAATGGTGATTTTTAATTTAACTTTTTGTCACTAAAACTTGATTTGCAAAAAAAAACACTATTTTTAATTTTTTGATATGTTTTAGGGGACATAAAATGCCAACTTTTCAAAAATTTCCAGGTTGTGCAAAAAATCTTTGACCGAGTTATGAATTTTCGAATCAACACAATTTTTTTTCAAAAAATCGAAATATTGGTCGCAAAAAATTTTCAACTTTATTTTTGGATGTAAAATTAAATTTGCAATCAAAAAGTACTTCAGTGAAATTTTCATAAAGTGCACCGATTTCAAGATATAGCCATATTTAGGAAATATGTTTAAAAATAGTCGCAGTTTTCCATTTTTTAAAAAAAGTGCACATGTTTTTCCACATAAAGTACGGTATGCTGATCGGAAGGAACGCGGTCAAGAAATGTTGCGTGTTCTTTTCGTGATTCTTAAATACTTAAATTCTTAAATTCTTAAGTTCTTAAATTCTTAAATTCTTAAATTCTTAAATTCTTAAATTCTTAAATTCCTAAATTCCTAAATTCTTAAATTCTTAAATTCTTAAATTCTTAAATTCTTAAATTCTTAAATTCTTAAATTCTTAAATTCTTAAATTCTTAAATTCTTAAATTCTTAAATTCTTAAATTCTTAAATTGTTAAATTCTTAAATTCTTAAATTCTTAAATTCTTAAATTCTTAAATTCTTAAATTTTAAATTCTTAAATTCTTAAATTCTTAAATTCTTAAATTCTTAAATTCTTAAATTTTAAATTCTTAAATTCTCAAATTCTTAAATTCTAAATTTAAATTCTTAAATTCTTAAATTTAAATTCTTAAATTCTTAAATTTTAAATGCTTAAATTTTAAATTCTTAAATTCTTAAATTCTTAAATTTTAAATTCTTAAATTCTTAAATTCTTAAATTCTTAAATTTAAATTCTTAAATTCTTAAATTCTTAAATTCTTAAATTCTTAAATTCTTAAATTCTTAAATTCTTAAATTCTTTAATTGTTAAATTCTTAAATTCTTAAATTCTTAAATTCTTAAATTCTTAAATTCTTTTTTTTAATTTCTTAATTCTTTATTTTTTTAAATTTCTTTATTCTTAAATTTTCATTCTAGTTTTTTTTTAATTTTGGAAGGAATAGAGTTTTTGATTGTTATAATTTCGAGGTTTTCGTAAATTTGTGTTTACGAATTTCTATATTTCCGATTTTTAAAGCTTTTGGAATTTCGACTTGTACATTCGTTTCGAATTTTAACATTTGTGATCTATTGAATTTATAAAAACTTTAATATTAAAATTATTTTTCAATTCTGCATATTTTTGATTTTGATTTTCCAAATTTCAGATTTTTGTTGAAATTTCCTTTATTATTTAAAAAAAAAAGTTATTTGAAATTTCTTTTTCTTTTTTTTTTGTTTTTCAGTAAGAACATAGGTATTTGTATGATTTTTGTCTAGTTTAATTTCACTCAGATTTATTTCATTTTGGTCCCGCGAGTGTGGATCAATCGGACAGCGCAGGGGACTCGTAATCCAGAGGTAGCTGGTTGGTACTAGCAATAAATAGTTGGTGACACGATGGCCGACATCTATAAAGACAACTTCTTTCTTTTTACTCCATTTCGACCAAAAAACTAAATCTGTCCTTTTAATTTCATTATTCTGCATTTTGAGATTCGCGGGAATTTTAAATATTATTATATCCAATACAAAATTATTTAAAACATTTTTAATTATCAGTCGCATTCTAAAAGGAAAATTACAATTCTTTGATTTTTTCATCAAAACATATAACAAACAAGCACCGCGCGAAGAAACGTCAAACGGAATCTTTCCGTTTCTGTTACTTTTCAGCTGCGTACCGCTTAAGAAAAATCTTTTCGTGACCCTTTCCTTGGCCGTTTCTTGGGCGTTTTTATATGGAGTTTTGCGTTCCTTCCGATCTGCATACCAGTCTTAAATGTTAGAAGTCCCTAATTATAAGCACAACTGATAGCTAATTGATGATTAATGCTTAACACCTGCTGACACAGCACTTAACATGCGCAAAATTACTTATAATTAATCGATCAAAGTTCCACCCGGCTAAACGAGGGTTAACAAGGTGTAACCGAAAGCCACCCGGGCGATCCATTCCCTCGCCGGCATGTGTGGCTCTGTGTCAGCGTAACGTATTGAAAAGTAATTATTTCACCTTATTTTCATTGCGCGAGGTCGCCCCAAAGCAAAAACAACTGGCTAAAGTCGTGATCCGGCGGCGACACAGCGCCACCGCCGAGGACGATAATTGAGTCATTTAAAAAGCAATTGATTTATTCGTCCCAAGGTGGAGACACTTTTGCTCGGAGGGGCCATCCTCGTGGAGCCCCGCTTGGAGGAAGATTTCAAGGTTGCGTCTCAAGTGTCAGCTCGGGCCGTTTGTTTTAATTCAGTTGGTTGTGTAATTACAAGCCGGCGTGCGTCATTCCCGGAGAAGTGGGTGATGATAATTGATGCCCAGGGTAAACAAGTCGTGGAATTCAACTCGGGAATGCAATGCGAACGTGTGGGTCTTTAGGACTAGGCATGCGCTTTCCTGGAGATAAAACAACATCAACAACTCTCTTACTATGGTGGGAATCTTGGCTAATACTACCGGACGGTGCTCTGGTGGGACTCTGCCGGGAAGCTCGGGCCGCGTCGCACGTCTGGTCCGGGTGCCACTCGGCCTTGCAGTGGTAGCAGAACTGGACGTCGCAGCCGGGCCGCTCGCAGCGTATCCGCGGACAGCTGGCACAGCCGGTGGCGACGACGGCGTAGCTGCAATCCGGCCGGGACACCAGCGCGAGTCGGGATCCGCCAGCAGCACTCGACGCACCATAAAGTCTTCGTATTTGGTTATGGCAGCGGGGACGCCTTGAGCAGCGTTTGGATGTCAGTCGGGTGCATCGATTCCGGACACTGCGGGCAGCTGATGTCCGTCCGGCTCTCGGATATCTCGATCCTCAGGTAGTTCTCTAGGCAGCTTCGGCAGGCGTAGTGTTTGCAGTTGAGCAGAGCGTAGAACTCCTGGCCGACCGGGACTGTGTCGTAGCAGAGGGGACATTCCTCCGGTGATTTGCCGGCACCGGCTGTGGCCCCCGCCGCCGAGCCGGACCCGGCCGTGCTCTTGCTCTGCAGACTGCTGGACGACTTATGACTATTTGGCGTGAGTTTCGAGGTGGAGGTGCCCCGGTCCAGGTTGCCCGGAGAGTTGGCCGAATGTTGCGAAGTGGAATCGGAATTGTGCTGTGTGTGGAGGAGAGAAAGAGAGAGAGAGGGAGAGGGAGAGAAGAAAATAGTTGTAGTTGAGCTAGTTGTTCAAGGTTTCGAGAGCCGGGGTCAGCGAAGCGTTTAACTCCACTTAAGCGATGGCTGGGGCGAATCAAAGTATAAATTAGTGTCGGCTTGCGGTGAAAAAAATGTGACCGCCCCGAGCGTTATTGTGCCGGATCATAAAGTGCATCGATTGACAGATTTTTCGAGTGCACGTAGGTTACGGTCAATGGCGAGCTATAACAATGCGCCATGAATACTTTCACAGAACAAAGCATTTATTGTCTTGCATTTTACGATTGAAAATAAAATCAATAAACGGGCACAATTAAGCCATAAACAAAACCCACCGCCGATGGTCACGACCTTTGAATCTGGGAAACAATCGCGCGACCGATATTGCGTCCAGAAATTCAGACAAGGTGTCAACGAGGGTTCGCACATTTGCTTGATATCAGCCCCAGACACTGTTTCTCCGTGACCGATGCGATCAACTCCCGGGTGCAAATACCCCGCCGAACCCGTTTGTTTTATTTCCAGTGCGATAAGAGGGTAGTACAGGGAGGTTTCGATTTTATTGTATCAGAAGTTGTATACATGTTAATTTACATAAACCGTGGTCGTCCCGACAAACTTCTTATGATTTAAAATAATCTGCTATATCATTTTTTTCATATTTTCAATACCCTCAATTTATGCCAATTTAAATCGATTTCCAATTCTCGCTTACTTTTTCAAAAGGTCCTATGTACATAGGAAACCCATGGCGCGTTGGTGGTTTTGAAAAAGTAATCTAGAATTCAGAACAAAAAAATTAACGCCATTATTTAAAAAATGGTGGCAAATAATATCTTGATAGAACAAGTTGATTGTCCACGCTCCATACAAAAAAGATTTTTTTTGTATGGACAACTGTCCATACGGTTTATGGATGGTCC
Organism: Culex quinquefasciatus; assembly: GCF_015732765.1. Taxonomy (NCBI): domain Eukaryota; kingdom Metazoa; phylum Arthropoda; class Insecta; order Diptera; family Culicidae; genus Culex; species Culex quinquefasciatus. The sequence goes on along the minus strand of NC_051861.1, from coordinate 25,724,418 downwards.
CTATACAATTTTGCGCGTTAGTCATTTAAAAAAAATGTTGACTCCGGTCTAACCTAGAGGGTTATGTCGTTAGCTCAATTCAGGTGTAGGAGTCGTCCCCCTGGGTCCTGCCTCGGTGGAGTCGGTGGTAGGCAGTTGGACTAACAATCCAAAGGTCGTCAGTTCGAATCTCGGGGTGAATGGAAGTTGACGTGTAAAATGAGGTTTACAATTGCCTCAACAATCAAGCTTTCGAACACCTAGTTTCGAGTAGGAATCTCGTAATCGAGAATGCCAAGGCAATGCTGTAGAGCGAATAATTTGATTTTCATTTAAAATGGTCCAGTCAGCGATGGAATAATCATCATCAAAAGAAAATCTTTGGACGTTCATCAAGAGAAAAAATCCAAAAGGAGCATGGCTCTTCTCTCTCGCACGCAAAATCGCACGAAAGATCGTTAAAAGGAATCTAAAAAAATCATCATCTTGATTATTCGGCGGAACATCTTTTTCACTACTACGCAAGCGAAAATGATTTTTTTTTGTGATTATTCCATCCCTGGGTCCAGTGAATACTCGAAAATTTGCATCATGAAATGGGACTCGATTCGATTTGGTGTCTTTGGCAATGTTGTAGGTTCTGACTAGGACTTTAAAAAAAACCCATTTACCTTGTTTTTATTAAATCACAAAAAGTTGAAATCTTAAAATACGTATTTTTAAAATTTTGTAAATTCAACTCAGGTGTAGGAGTCATCTCCCTGGAATTAGTAAAAGACAGCCTCAGTTGAGCAGTTCTCTCAGATTTCGGTCATTCGATTTTTTTTGTTTTTTTTTTTAATCCGGCTGAAACTTTTTGGTGCCTTCGGTATGCCCTAAGAAGCCATTTTGCACCATTAGTTTGTCCATATAATTTTCCATACAAATTCGGCAGTTGTCCATACAAAAATGAAGTATGAAAATTCAAAAATCTGTACCTTTCGAAGGAATTTTTTGATCGATTTGGTGACTTGGGCAAAATTTTAGGTATGGATACGGACTACACTATAACATACTGGAAAAAAATTTACTCGGTAAAATTTTTTTTGATGATTTTTTATTTGACTTTTTGTCACTAAAACTTGATTTGCAAAAAAACACTATTTTAATTTTTTTTAAATTTTTTGATATGTTTTAAAGGACATCAAATGCCAACTTTTCAGAAATTTCCTGGTTGTGCAAAAAATCTTTGACCGAGTTATGATTTTTTCAATCAATACTGATTTTTTTAAACATCGAAAAATTGTACGCAAACATTTTTCAACTTCATTTTTTGATGTAAAATCAAATTTGCAATCAAAAAGTACTTTAGTGAAATTTTGATAAAGTTCACCGTTTTCAAGTTATAGCCATTTTTAGGTGACTTTTTTGAAAATAGTCGCAGTTTTTCATTTTAAAAAAAATATTTTTGAAAACTGAGAAATTCTCTATATTTTGCTTTTTTGAACTTTGTTATTAACATTCATTTTTAAAAAATAGTGCACATGTTTGCCCACTCTTGAAAAAACTATTTTTGAAAAGCTGAGAAAATTCTCTATATTTTGCTTTTTTGAACTTTGTTGATACGACCCTTAGTTGCTGAGATATTTCCATGCAAAGATTTAAAAAGCAGGAAAATTGATGTTTTCTAAGTCTCACCCAAACAACCCATTATTTTCTAATGTCGATATCTCAGCAACTAATGGTTCGATTTTCAATGTTAAAATATGAAACATTCGTGAAATTTTCCGATCTTTTCAAATAAAATATTTAAAAAAAAATTAAATCAAGACTAACATTTCAAAAAGGCCAAACATTTAATATTACGCCCTTTTAAAATGTTAGTTTTTGTTTAAAATATCGACATTAGAAAATAATGGGTTGTTTGGGTGAGACTTAAAAAACATCAATTTTCCTGTTTTTAAACCTTTCAATGGCAATATCTCAGCAACTAAGGGTCGTATCAACATAGTTCAAAAAAGCAAAATATAGAGAATTTTCTCAGCTTTTCAAAAATAGTTTTTTCAAGAGTGGGCAAACATGTGCACTATTTTTTAAAAATGAAAAACTGCGACTATTTTCAAAAAAGTCACCTAAAAATGGCTATAAGTTGAAAACGCTGCACTTTATCAAAATTTCACTGAAGTACTTTTTGATTGCAAATTTGATTTTACATCAAAAAATGAAGTTGAAAAACTTTTGCGACCAATTTTTCGATTTTTTGAAAAAAATCAGTATTGATTGAAAAAATCATAACTCGGTCAAAGATTTTTTGCACAACCTGGAAATTTCTGAAAAGTTGGCATTTGATGTCCTTTAAAACATATAAAAAAATGAAAAAATAGTGTTTTTTTTTGCAAATTAAGTTTTAGTGACAAAAAGTTAAATAAAAAATCACCAAAAATTGTTTACCGTGTAACATTTTTTTCCAGTGTAGTCCGTACCCATACCTACAACTTTGCCGAAAACACCAAACTCCACTCACAATCCAATGGTCGTCAGTTCGAATCCTGGGGTGGATGGGAGAATGATAAAATGGCGCCAAAATCAGACCACTACTGTACAACTGCTCACGATACTCGTCGTTTACACCGAGTCAAGAACGTTCGATCCATGCGCGTATTGCACGCGATGGGTGTAAAATAAAAAAAAAACCCGTTGCTGCACACGTACGACAATCGGTGAATCATGGGACAAGGTTAGCCGGCATTATCTAGCAAGGGCGATTTGCTTCGGATTTTATCTTTAGATAATTTTATAATTTAAAACAGAACATTAAAAAAATGTCTTTCAAGGCAAGTTTATGTTCTGGCAAAAAAATGTCTTTGTTAAGTGATTATTTATCAAATCAAATCAAGTGGATACGAGTTCACAACATCTCGATAACAGCCTTATCAAAATGGCTTTGATCTAAATCGCTTCTCCCTCCATGTATGTCAACAAATTTGTTTTGTTCGTCCTGAAACCACACCAATCAACTAATTCACGAACCACAAAAGCCGTAAACAAATAGCCAATAAACGACACGTGTCAACAATTATTGTTGCTGCTCGCTTCGTCTTCGGCGAGAGGTCTGCCGTTGGAGACTAGTTCGCTCCAGCAAATATAATTAATTGAACCATTTAACCCGACCACAAAACAAATGGTGCCACCCCCATTGCCAGCAAAAAAAAAACTGTTGAACCAATCTAGAAAGTTTATGGGTGTCTTTCTTACCTTATTACTCCCACTGGACGATCCACCGTGCTTGTCATGATGCTTGCTTCCGCTGGGTCCTCCCCCGCCGGACCCACTTCCACCACCACCACCACTTCCGCCGCCTTTTTCCACATCGCACAGCCTCTGGCCGAGGGGAGGACTCCCCCGGGCAGCCCGGGCGCCCTGCAGCAACAATCGCCGTAACGAAAAGTCGAAATTGAACGAATTCCTGCTGGTTCGACGCATTTTCCGGCTGTGTTTTCCTCTTCTAGATTGTAGCAGACATTCCACCCACCATCACACTAGGAGCACACAAAAACCGCAAGCTTATTGTTATCACTAATGAGCAGCCGCACTGTGGGCTGTTGTTGACACTCTTCAGAACGCTGTTGTTGTGTGTATCGGAGAAACAGCTGATCACAACAGCGGCGTTTGTTTTGACTTCTGCGCCGGCTACGACTCCGACGACGTAGCACAAATTCTTGCACGCGCCGCACAAACACTCTGCATTCAGAACTTGATAGCGCGGGACTCTTGGCACATCAACACACTTCAGCAGGCAATAATAAACCCCCTCGCAAATTCCAACGCTAGCTCGCGAGGCTTTTCCTTCACGTAATCTATCTATCCAGCGCCACACTGAGGGAGAGTCGAACTATTCTGCCGACTAAAGCCGCTACACCAGAGATATATCACGGCGGCGGCGTAACGTTGAAAACTGCGGGGATTCCACACCGCTGGTGCCTTTCAGCTGCGTTGGCGAAATATGATAATCGCACACTTTTCTTCTCTTCTACAATTTCACGAGGCAGTACGACGACGACGACAGCGAGCTATTCACGGTGTAATGTTGTTGAGGTCGGTCATGTTCAGCTGCGGCTGAGGACAGCTTCGTCGTCGTCTTCTTCTTCTTCTTGTGTACGTGGCTTGGCTTAACACCCTCCACTCCAAAATGCAAATGTCACTTCTTATCACATGCACGTTGCAATTACTTGACAAACAGTGGGCGATTGGCAGCGAATCCTTTTCTGAAAAAAAAAAAGCGACAAGAAAAACAAATTAGATATTCGTTTCGTTCGTTTTCGTTTTCGTTTTACGGAGCAAGGTGGGGGACGCGGCCTCAAGTCAGTCCAAGTCCGGTTTCTTGTGGAAAAAAGGGTAGTGGCCGAACTAGTATTGCATACCAAATGAACACCACCGGAAGATATAGGGATCGGGAGGGGAAGGTGAAAGAAAATTAGTGTAGGTGTGAGTAGTAAGAATTTGGATGACTTGAGCAGTTACGTTAATCTAACTTTAAAACTGAATATAGGAAATCTGAAATTATGATTCAATCAAAAACTCAATTGAGATTTATACAAAGGGAACCTATGATGTATTTCAAATCTAAAGGTAATCAAATAAATTAACTGGAAAATGAAAGATGAAAACTAACTTGTCAGGGGCATTTTTTCTGGACCCCGTCCTGTCGCGTCCGTCAGTAGTCTTGTCGTACACTGCAACTAACTTTAATTTAACTAATCATTTATGTCCAATTATTCATTTCAGAAAAACTAACTAACTTGAAACAACAACCTCAACTAAACTGTCTGAAAGTAACTTGAATCTCAAATCCCCGAAATTTTAATTACAAAGCCAAACATTTCTTTGCCTATTTTTAAAACCTGTCTTGCTGCTTCCAAAAACAATAAACATTAATGAAACGTTCATATTTTACAAGTTGAACACTCGTTGTTAAGACGAATATTTCGTGCCTTCCATTTCATTAGGGCACACAAGCTCTGCAAACAAGAGTGTATCCCTATCATATATCTTATGTAATTTGAGTGAAAGAGACACAATCCTGTTCACACCTGTGTGTCCTTTTGAAATGTTAGGCTCTATTTGATCGTCAAAACTCCAGTAGATCCTCGATTCGCAACAATGATCGATACAACCATAATCCGAAAATCGTTAGTTCAACAGATTAACGAATTTTGTCCGATATCATTTCATTATTGATTGATCGAGACTCTATGGATTTTTTGACAATTCAAAATGGTTAGTATACCACTTCAATTGAAATCAGAAATTCTGATAGCATTACTAAACTGGCTTACACATAACTGAAGTCTGGAATTATTAAACAACCTAGAAAAAGTTACAAAAACTAACTATTCCTCCCCATTATCAAACAGTTTTAAACCTGTTTCTAACAGATTTTACGAACAAGAATATTGAGACTCGAATAAAAATTTCAATATCTTGTAATTTTACATATTATAAAAGCTGTGATTTCTATCAACACAAGTATATAAATATAAAATAAATGTGTGATATATATCAACATCGGAAACCATCTTGGCAAATAGCCCTGAAACGACGGCAACGTGTGGTTCCATCTCCAGGGAAGAAAAACAAATTAGATATTCAGTCTGAAATCAGTGAGATGAAAATTGATGTCAGACGTAACATGTGACAAGCACGTAACCATCGAATCAGAGCACGCCCTTTTCAAATGTTCTACCGGATGCCTTATAAAAGTGAGTTGGTATGAATTGCCCACCAACCCAAGCGACACACATTTACTAATGATGGCGGAGGCGCAGCGGAAAAATGGTAGGGGGGATCGTGCATTGTTATGCGCGAATGAATCACTTGCAAATTGTGGTCGACCTAGAATCTAGCACAACAGACAACCGGGGAGAACATTGACTGGGGAAAGCTCGGTGCGAGGAAAAGAATGAATTATCTCGTTGCCAGGAATGTGTGTGTGTGTGTGTGTGTGTGTGTGTGTGTATTAATGCGCTGCACATTCTTTGCGTGAGTGAGTTACTTAACGTTTCTAGGGAGACATTTAAAACGGTTTGTTCTTATTGCCAAAGTTTTAAAACACATTTGAAGACCTTCCCCCCCCCCCATCGTGGGCAATTTCCATACAAAAAAAGTTTTATGTATGGAGCGTGGACTTTATTTTGTTAAGCAAATCATTTACTTTTGGAATTTGAAAAAATAGGGAACTGAAAATACAGTATGGCATGTAGACAAAATATTGAACAAGTGCAGCATTCTCATCAGGTGCTTGTACCCTTTAATTAACAGAAAATCAAAGCTTTCTTTGAAAAATAAGCTAGCAGTTTACAAACAAATAATTTATCCCGTTATTAAGTATCCAGTACCTGTTTGGGAGTGGTGCGTTAGAACTCATAAATTGAAGTTCCAGTGTGTCCAAAACAAGGTACTCAAAATGGTTTTGAATGTTCCTGGCTGGACAAGATCAAGTGAGGTTTGAAATTTAGGGAAAATGTGCTATTTCTGAATACCCCTTGATTCAAGGATTGGTTTAATTTATGGTTAGTTTAAGTTAGGTTTAGGTTAGATTATGTTTTCTTATCATTTTTTCCCCCATTGTACCTACATGGTGTCGATCCAAATCCCAAAATAAAATTCCCTGACTTTTCCCTGACCTCTCCAGACCACCAATTTTATTGTATTTTCTATTTTTACTAACATATTGTAGGGAGCGTTTTTATGGTTATTAAAAACTTCAATGACTTTTTATTTGATTTTGTAACGATGGATTCTGCAAAAACTTAAAAACTTTTTCTTATTTTGTCAATCTTTTTTTCTTATCGAACATCCAATAATAATTAATAATTAAATTGTTGCAAATTTCAAATTGCGATTAGTTAATTTCACTTCATTTCCTAAAGAAAATTTAAAATTAAAAGTTTTCCAAAACAAAAGCAATTGAAAATTTGAATTAAAGTAAAAAGTCATGTTTCATTTTAAAATTGTTTTCTTTTGCCGAATTTTCAAACGAATTAGGCAGATGCAATTTTTGATTGTGTTTTTATAGAAAAAAACTAAAGGTTTTGAAGACAAAAACTTGAAAAAATAAGAACCTTAAGAAAGTTAAAAAAAAACTGAAAAACTCAGAAAAATACAATTAAATGAGAATTTTTCAAGTACATGTTTACTGCTTTAAAAAATTTCGAAATCTTTTTCAACAATGTTTGTATTTAATGTTAACGGTTTTCTGGATATTTGAAGAAAACATCTTATTAAATAATTTTACAAAAAAATATTCTTGCTATAAAATTTAAAAAATGTACCTTGACCAGAGCCTACAGACGGTCATTCAAACGATCAATACATATTATAAAAATAAAAACAAAATACAGAGCAGGTTGTAGCTTTTCAAAAAGTCATTATTTATCAAACTTAGATATTTGGGTGTTTTGGAATAGATTCCAAAATTAAGCTCGATCTGACCACGGAACTCCTCCTTGTAAGCCCTTGAATGTTGTTCAAGAAATATATAAAATGCAGTTGTACAGTCCCTAAGAAATCTGGGATGCTGGATCTTGACAGTCTGGACCCAATGCCTGATTTTTCTGTTACATTCTTATAATAATGTATTTTTGCTCGGATTTAGGTAAACTAGAGGAAAAGCCAAAACCTACATTTCGGCAAAAAATAAAAATTTCAACATTTAGAAATTTAGATCTAGAAACTGAATCAAATCTAAATAAAGAAAAATAATAAAATTTAAAAATTGTAATAAATTCTCGATCTAGAGATTTTAAATTTAAGATACAGTTCATTCTCGATGATCCTACCAAAGCGTCACTTTAAAAAAATCGAAGCAAAGTTTCCTACATCTTCTTTTCAAAATTTCTCTAACCGAAAAAAAATAACTTCAAAAATACTTTAAATTTTATCAGGTTTTCTGTAATCTAAAATGGTAACAAAAATGGCCATCAAGAACCTAGGAATTTAAGAATTAAAGAATTGAAGAATTTAAGAATTTAAGAATTTAAAAATTTAAGAATTTAAGAATTTAAAAAATTAAGAATTTAAGAATTGAGGAATTTAAGTATTTAAGAATTTAAGAATTTAAGAATTTAAAAAAATAAGAATTTAAGAATTTAAAAAAATAAGAATTTAAGAATTGAGGAATTTAAGTATTTAAGAATTTAAGAATTGAGGAATTTAAGAAAACATTTTTTTTGTTCTCTTGATTATTTTTTTTTTATTTTTTATTTTTTAAATTTCTTTAGTTTTTTTTAATTTTAAATTTAAAAATTTCAGATCTTTTAATTTTTTAATATGGTTTTTTTTTGGGGTTTTTGATACTTTTTTCCTAATTTTATTTCCTAATTTCTGAATAATTCAATTTTGAATGGTGGAGCTGTAATTTTTTAATGTTTTGATTTTTTTTTAATTTTTCTTCAAGAATGTTTAAATATAAAAAAAATATTTCTACTGGTTGATTCCCATCTAAAATTCAAAGGCGGAGGCCAGCTTCTGTTGCGTCCAATCATTTGGGAATTGGGATATAAGCACAGTACACCCACTGGAACATGCCCCAATAATAATTTGGTGAAATGGATTGTTACATCCTAATGTCTGTATCTTCAGGAAAAGTTTAAAATATGATTAAGATTCACAAGATTAAAATGGAATGTTTCCAGTATAAAAGAACACCAAATAAGGGTAAAAACATTACTTAAAACATAAAAGAAATTAAATATTCAGAGTCAGTATGTTTCAAAATGATTTGAGTGTAGTAATACATTTATTTAGGAAATCTTCAACAACATTTAAAAACAAATATTGCTTCATCTTCATCTTTCGACGTTTCTTATTGAGAAAAACAAACAAAAAATTTCGGAAGAAAATTCTATTGACAAGAAATCGAAGTTTTTGCACTCAACGAAAAAATAACAAATTATCCTGATTCTTGATGATATTTTTCTTAATAATTTGAAAGTAATTTTATCTCTCTCAATAATGTTCTAATCAAAATTGCTACCGTGCGAAATCCGAGCCAAATTCACGCCGTCCGTAACAACCCTGTTTATTTCATAATTTTTTGTTTTATTTCTATAATTCTTGAAAAGAATTCTTTAATTTTTAATTTAATTTCACCATGACTATTTTGTTTACATTTTAGATTACACAAAATTAGATTACTTTGGATCATTTTTAAATCATAGTTCAGTTTAATTTTGAGAAAAATAAAAATTTTGATAACGAATACTAAAGTGAAATTTTGGAAAATTTTCTAACCTTACGTTTTTTTGAATTTTAGAATAAGAATTTAAAAAATTAAGAAATCAACAATTCCAAAATATCAGAATTTTAGAATTTTCAAAATTTAGAATCTTTAAGAGGCAGTATTTGTAGATTCTGCTCGGTTTGTTCTAGAGGTCGTATCGAGTTGCTCCGATTTGGATGAAACTTTCAGCGTTTGTTTGTCTATGCATGAGATGAGCTCATGCCAAATATGAGCCCTCTACGACAAAGGGAAGTGGGGTAAAACGAGCTTTGAAGTTTGAGGTCGAAAAAACATTAAAAATCTTAAAATTGCTCGCATTTCCGTAAAACTTCTTCAATTCCAACTCTCTTAGATGCATTCGAAAGGTCTTTTGAAGCACTTCAAAATGTGCCATAGACATCCAGGATTGGTTTGACTTTTTCTCATAGCTTTTGCAAATTACTGTTAAAAATTGATTTTTTTAAAACCTTAATCACTTTTGGCAACAGCCTCCAACACCCATACTCCCATAATTCAAAAGTTAGGGAATTTCATGGACTATAAGCCTACGGTATTAACTTTTTGGCCAATCGCAGTTTTTCGATTTTTCTAGAACACACATTTTACAACGTTAGTTTTTGCTCTGTAGGCCTCCATAGCGGCACTTTTTGGTCTCAATTTTGACATATTCGGAATCCTCAGAAAATTTTACATTAGATTGAGGTGTTGGAATTTTGAATTTGATTGGAAAAAATGCCATTTAGAATTAATTAAAATATTATTTAGAATTTTGTCGGATTAGGGGTAAACAAGTTTTCGCCTACTTGAAACAGCATTTGACGTATTGATCATAGGGTAAATAAGATCTATTTCTTTTTTCAAAAATGTTTTATTTAATTATTTTTTAAATCAAAATTACAACTCCAATACTTCCAACTTACGTGAAATTGACCGAGGATTCCGAATATGACAAAATTGAGACCAAAAAGTGCCGTCTTCTTGGCCTACAGGTCAAAAACTAACGTTGTAAAATGTTTGTTCTAGAAAAATCGAAAACTATGAGAAAACTGCGATTGGCCAAAAGTTAATACCGAAGGCTTATAATCCATGAAATTCCCTAACTTTTGACCTATGGGAGTATGGGTGTTGGAGGCTGTTGCCAAAAGTTATTAAGGTTTTAAAAAAATCAATTTTTAACAGTAATTTGCAAAAGCTATGAGAAAAAGTCAAACCAATCCTGGATGTCTATAGCACATTTTGAAGGGCTTCAAAAGACCTTTCGAATGCATCTAAGAGAGTTGGAATTGATGTGGTTTTACGGAAATGCGAGCAATTTTAAGAATTTTTATGTGTTTTGGACCTCAAACTTCAATGCCCGTTTTACCCCACTTCCCTGTGTCGTAGAGGGCTCATATTTGGCATGAGTTCATCTCATGCATAGACAAACAAACGCTGAAAGTTTCATCCAAATCGGAGCACCTCGATACGACCTGTTTCACATCGGTGAAAAATTCGAATTTTTAACTCTTGATTTTTTTTAATTATTCAATATTTCTAAAAAAATGTATGATTTTATGTATGGTCCCTATATGCTGAGCAAACGACTAATTTTAGAACAAATCTCTGGGGCAACTGCCTCATATTGTCCCACCCTGTGTGCGCTAAAAATTTGTAATTTTCAGTTAAACGCAAATCCCAAGCAAATCCAAATTATTTGATTTTTAAACCTAAACATATTGCAAACAAGCAACGCGCGAAGAAATGCCAAATGCAACTATCCGTTGCCAATATAAAAATTCAAATAGTATCAATGTTGCAAAGTTTGGCCTGGAAGACATTCAAATACATCATCAAGGGCGAATTTTCAAAAAGAAATGAAATTTTGTAGAAATATTTTTAAGATCATCGAAATTCCATGACCCAGCTTAAAATTCCCTGACTTTCCCTGACTTTTCCAGGTCAAATAAAATTCCCTGACATTTCCAGGTTTTCCCTAACTTTTCCAGAAATCGACACCATGACCTAGTGTTACAAAAATGATAAATCATGTACTTTAAAAGTTATAAAAATGAACAGTGTTTAAATCACGAAAAGATGTCACCGGCTCCGTGGCTTAATGGTTACGGCTTCTGTCTCACAAGCAGAAGATTCAGGGATCAAATCCCGGTCGGTTCCTTTGAAATTTGGAATCATGAATTTGAACTTTGAATATGAACAAAAACGAAAATGAATTAGGCGGGATTCGAACTCACGCCTTAGGATTGGTGGTCTGGGACGCTAAGCAGTCGGCCATCAGAAGGTCTACACTCTAGCAGTGAAATAATCCGTAGTGTTGAAACATGTTATCTTCTCATATTAAATACGCGCTGATCCCTGATTTGCCTGACGGGATTGGAAGTCTAAATATAGATCGAGTTTCCTTCAGATGCTTGCTTCTATGTTCAGGCGGGGCCGAACAATGCCCAGCGACCTCGGAATTGGACCGCAAGGAGCATTCTGAAACGGGTCGTTGGAAGCAGCGCGAGGGCTATCACCACCTAATACCCGGGACTGAGATAAGTTGTATCAGCATTCGGCATATACAAAGTCTGATACAAACTATACTTTCCCATAATTTCGCTACCGGTTAGCGGGTATTGGATTGGACCACACACACACACACACACACACACACACACACACACACACACACACACACACACACACACACACACACACACACACACACACACACACACACACACACACACACACACACACACACACACACACACACACACACACACACACACACACACACACACACACACACACACACACACACACACACACACACACAGTGTTTAAATCACGAAAAGAAAACTAAAGCTGAAGAGCCACAGCTGACCACTTGTTATGTAAACCAAATGTAATTATTATAAGAAAGATTGAATAAAGTATATTTAATTCAAAAAATAAATCAGAAAATACAGTATGTAAAAACGTTACTTAATCCACTCTTAGTGGATGGCGCCTTCCTCACATTTAATGGGTGCTATCCAAAATCCAAAAAGTGCGTAAATAACACTTACGTGCTTATAACTTTTGATAGGTTGTCAAATCTTCAATGTCTTGGACGCGTTGGAAAGGTCTTTTAAATACCTTTCTGAAAATGTATAGTATGTCGGATTTTCTTACAAAAACCACCCTTTTTGCAATCTTCCGGACTTTTGTTAAAATTGTTTTTTAACATAACTTTTGAAGTACTTAACTGAACTGCATAATTTTTAATAACGACTTATGAGACCCCAAGACCGATCGAATGACGCCAAAACGGACAAAATCGAAACAGCCAATGTCGAGATAATGGAGTGACAATTTTTTGATCAACATCCCACCACACACACAGACATTTGCTCAGAATTTGATTCTGAGTCGATAGGTATACATGAAGTCTAGGAGGTCGTATTGAGAAGTTCATTTTTCGAGTGATTATATAGCCTTTCCTCAGTAACGTGAGGAAGGCAAAAAGGATTTGCATCCTTTGGGGCACTATGTACATTTTTTGATGAAACATGTAAACAATTTAAAGTTTGACAGAAACCTAGTACTACGTTTTGTTCAGGAACTCTTGCCGAACATTTTGCCACAAAAAGCTTGACTGATTATATATAAAATTGACTATAAAGTTTACTAACTACTTAGTATAAAAGTTTACATAACTCTGGAAATTCTACATAAAACTTATCGAAACTTAATTTTTCAAACTTTTAATTTAACGAATGTCGAATCCACGTTTTTAAATACCTAGGTAAAAACGTTGTTATGGTTTCGTTTGAACAACCTGTCAAAAATGTATGGACTTTCGTAAAAAAAATTCACGTGGATCAAACTTACTTTTTGCCCAGGTATTGAAAAACGTGGGTTTCATAGAAAACCTAGATGATTGGGTATAAAAAGATCGGAAGATCGGTGTTATACTCACTCTAAAATGATTGTTTAGCAATTCTATGGTAATATATTGACATTAAGTTAAATCAAAAGTTTGAAACATTAAGTTTAGATAAGTTTTATATAGAATTTCCAGAGTTATACAAACTTTTATACTAAGTAGTTAGTAAACTTTATATTCAATCCAAATTATTTTTTTAATTTCTTTCAAGGATGCCTATTTGGAGTTGGGGTGCTGGATTTCTGGTGATTTGTCAACAAATAACTTTATTTATGTTAATTTTTCAAAAGGTGTACAAACTTTTTGCACCTTTTTGATTTTTGTTATAGTATTTGTTATACAACTTTTTTATGGAAATCATCTTTTCATGAGTTTTTTGTAGCAAAATGTTTGGCATGAGTTTGTGAACAAAATGTAGTACTAAGTTTCTTTCAACATTAAATTGTTTAGATGTTTCATCACAAAATGTGCATAGTGCTCAAGGGGTGTAAATGCTTTTTTTACATACTGTATGAGCTTGAAAACTATTAACTGGTATTTGAATACTGACATCAATGCTTTTGAATAGTCTTGATTAGATAGTTGCTATAGACACTCCCAATTTTCAAAAACAAATTTAACACTACAATTTGTTGGAAATTCAATAAATTATATTTATAACAAGTTTAAAACTATTCAATCTTGGAAAAGTTCTTTTAAAAGGTCGAAGTTTGATAAAGAACCGCGGTTCTTTTTTGTAAGCCATAATTCGTTCCCTCTTTTAAAATAATAATTTTGAGAGAGATGACAATAAAACCTACATTGTTTTCTCTGGAACTTTGAAAATCGGGCAGTTATTTCCTGAGATACAGCGTCACAAATAGAGGGTGACGAACGAGAATTCCCGGGAATTTTTTTTCCAGGAAATCGACCATTTTTGGACCTCTCGATTCCCGGAAATTCGGTCGAGACTCCCGGGAAATTTGAAACTTATAAATATCGAAGCAATCAGAAAAAAAAAAAAACAAAAAAATCAAAATTGTTTAGGACATTTTATGTTCAATGTTCGATGTTCAGTTCGAATAAACCGATGCTTCTCTAATCTTATTCAGAATGTGTAATTTTTAACTTGTCAAAAATTCCAATAACTATAATTAAGAGAAGCCCCAAAATTGAGGACCCCAAAATTTATATAAAAAAATATTTAGCAGAGCCCCAGGAATGAAATAAATATTTTTTTTTATTTTCATTTTTTTTATTTCTAAGAAAAAGCTTTTTTCAAGCTATGTTCGATGTTCATATCTTCCCTCGAGCATAGCAATCCTCATAATCTTGTTTTTTTTTTTAACATTTGGGTTTTCCTGATAACTGTAAATAATTCTTCAATGAATATTTACAGTTGACCTTGAAAAATAAAAAAAAAACAGATTCATTTGTTTTATTAGTCATTGTTTATCATATTGCAAAATCCTCGATACTGTGAAATTATGAATTAGTTTTTTTACAAAATCTAATATCAAGTTTGTGCAACTTTAAAAAATCACTCAGTGCGAATTAAGATTCATAAATATTTTAAACTACAATTTTGAGTCTTAAAAAGCAAAATAAATCATTTTGTATTTGCTGATTCAGAAAAAATCAAAAGGTTTTCTATAGTCCCTTAGAATAAAAACGCTACTTGAATTAACGTTTCATAGAATTAATATGAATAAATTGTAACTGAGTTCATTGAAAAGAAACAATTTTTACTTTTCATTTTAAATTTTTGGCACTATTGGCATCCCGGAAAATGGCCAAATTCAACTCTCGATTGCCGGGAAACGGAAATCTCGAGAATCGTCACCCTCTAGTCACAAAGAATTCGAATCATTAAAAATCGTTTTTTTATGTGTCACCTAATGAGTCTGTAATTTTCAACCGCTGAAATCTCGAAAACTATTGGTCAAACTACCATTGTTAAACAAAATGAAACTTATGCGAAATTTTCTAATTTTGTCAATAACAATATTTCAAAAAAATTATAATTTGGTCTAAACTATGAAATTAGGAAAATTATCTGTTTTTAAAACTTTTCAAAAGAAAAGTAAAGTAAAAAGATGTTTTTCCAATGACCCATGGGAAGTATCGGGGCCGCATTTACAAAGCGGGTTTAGTGACTATTTCTTAATTCTAGTGTAATTTTCAAAACAAACTATGAGTCATGCAGATATATCTAGATAGGACTTTTTGAAAATTTAATCTAGAACTTATTGTTAACATATTAAGGTCAATGTTAACATCCCATAGGTCGCCTTCCCTAAAATGTCGTGATAAGGTCCAGCTTGTGATGATACACAACCTTCCAAGAGAAAATATCATCAGTTGTGTTGGTCCGAGCCGAAATTTGAACCCCGATCTACCGCTTACAAGGTGGAAGCATTACCACTAGGCTACGTGGCTCGGTCCAAAAGGAAAGCTTGTTTTTTTTTATTTAAAAATATATATATTTTTTTGAAAAGATCAGAAAATTTCAAAAAAGCTTTAATTTTTAACATTGAATATCGGACCTTTTGTTCCGAGATATCGTCAGGTTAATTAGGTGACACTTTCAAAAAATCCATTCATTTCATAACACTTAAATTCCAAATGCTGGTTATATCGGCTATACAGCAATCAACTCCAGCTGTCACCAATACAACTTTCAATCTGTTGTTTTCAAGAAGTCACCTGTCCTTGGTTTAATATAATTTCCGTCTTCCGGTAAAACATCTTGCCAAGTTGATGCGCAAGATGAAGTCTCCAAGCGGCGGACGTGTGCCATCTTTACGAACTCTTCATATGGCATACCTTCACAAAGGTATATGATGGGAGGGGGAAATCCTCCATTTCTCCGCCATGGCTGAAGGTCGAGCAGGGTTTAACTCTGAGCATTTCGTAGTATTTCCAAGTTCTTTGAACTAGGGCACTACAACCCGCGCGGTATCCGACCATTTAAGGGCACGACAACTTTTTTTTCCATCTCGAATGATCTACTGACCTATCGGTGACCACCCGAGAGAAGTTCACGTGGACGGTCGGCGTTGTTGTTCGTACAGCGACTCAGACTCATTACGCGTGGACATCCGCGGGGTCACCTTTGCCTTATTAGTTTGAGTGCGCTGTCCGATTTGCGTGCAATTCTGCAGCGGTTCGCCGGAGTCGCTCGAAGGAAGGTGAAGAACTTGACTGTTGATGCATATTTAATTGTCGTCCATTTAGGGGGCGCACTCGCACCAACTTGACACAGTTGCTAGCCCTAGGAGCTATACCCGCCAGTTGAAGTGGTTGTTTTATTTTCTCGACATCTTTGCTGCTCGCTCGTGAACTTGCTTGTAAACATGGCGCGCGCGAGATATTCTAAAGAGCTCTGGTGGAGAGTTGTTTGAAGTCAAGGCGAATTGCTGCGTTGGCTGGTGGCGGCGGCTTGTTTGGACGAGGGATCCACCGGCGTGTTCTCGTGCGTTCGATCCGAGAGAAAACTAGATCTTTAAAGTCACGTTCGCAATTGCCGGCCATTGCGGCGTTGTAGACTTTAAAGTGCCGGACACCACCAGCGCGCCACTAGTTGGCTGCTGTGCGTTGTGTAGCAGGTGCGATTATACCACCATCGGCAGGTGATTAACGGAAAATCGATCACAAGGACAGCCGTCTGGAACACGTCTCAGCAAGATCTATTGAGTATGTTGAGGGTAGTTACGTGGAGGTGACCCATGTGGCTTTGTTACAAAGATTTTACTTTGTTTATTACATTTTTGATTATAGACATGTACTTCAACATAATGTTTGCTTTCTGTTCAGTGTTCTATTATATTACATGTAATTTTATGGTCCAAGTTTCTAAAGTATATTATACATTTCCATAATTTCGCAGCCGGTCAGCGGTTGTTGGAACGCCACACAAAGTACAGGGTTGTTACGGAAAAGTCGAAAAAAAAATCCGCGCCGACCCCAAAACCCAATCCGCGCGAAATCCGCGCTATATAAAAAAAAATCGCGATAAACATAGAAGAAAGTAACATAATGAATTTGAAAATTTTAAACGAAAAAAGAAAAATACAGAAAGCATTTAGATCAGAACCGTTTTTTTTTTAGCATTTCTTGTAACACTTTAAATATCGTTGCTTGGAAAACAAATTCAGGAAAAAAAATAAATTTAAAAATTTAAAAACTTAAAACCATACAATACATCACCAAATTATAAAATCTAGGGATTTTGTACTTGATAATTCTCGCCAATATTTTACTCTGGAAAATCGAAACACGAAATTTCTATTATTTTCTTCTCTAAATTTCTCTAAATGACTCTAAATGAAATATGACTTCGAAAATGATCCGAACTAAGAAAATGGCAAAAAAAATAATTTATTTATTTATTAATTTAAAAATTTAATAATTTAATAATTTAAAAATTTAAAAATTTAAAAATTTAAAAATTTAAAAATTTAAAAATTTAAAAATTTAAAAATTTAAAAATTTAAAAATTTAAAAATTTAAAAATTTAAAATTTAAAATTTAAAATTTAAAATTTAAAATTTAAAAATTTAAAAATTTAAAATTTAAAATTTAAAATTTAAAAATTTAAAAATTTAAAATTTAAAATTTAAAATTTAAAATTTAAAAATTTAAAAATTTAAAATTTAAAAATTTAAAAATTTAAAAATTTAAAAATTTAAAAATTTAAAATTTAAAATTTAAAATTTAAAAATTTAAAATTTCAAAATTTAAAATTTAAAAATTTAAAAATTTAAAAATTTAAAAATTTAAAAATTTAAAAATATAAAAATTTAAAATATAAAATTTAATAATTAAATAATTAAATAATTAAATAATTAAATAATAAAATAATTAAATAATTAAATAATTAAATAATTAAATAATTAAATAATTAAATAATTAAATAATTAAATAATTAAATAATTAAATAATTAAATAATTAAATAATTTAATCATTTAATCATTTAATCATTTAATCATTTAATCATTAAATCATTTAATCATTTAATAATTTAATAATTGAATAATTGAATAATTGAATAATTGAATAATTGAATAATTGAATAATTGAATAATTGAATAATTGAATAATTGAATAATTGAATAATTGAATAATTGAATAATTTAATAATTTAATAATTTAATAATTTAATAATTTAATAATTTAATAATTTAATAATTTAATAATTTAATAATTTAATAATTTAATAATTTAATAATTTAATAATTTAATAATTTAATAATTTAATAATTTAATAATTTAATAATTTAATAATTTAATAATTTAATAATTTAATAATTTAATAATTTAATAATTTAATAATTTAATAATTTAATAATTTAATAATTTAATAATTTAATAATTTAATAATTTAATAATTTAATAATTTAATAATTTAATAATTTAATAATTTAATAATTTAATAATTTAATAATTTAATAATTTAATAATTTAATAATTTAATAATTTAATAATTTAATAATTTAATAATTTAATAATTTAATAATTTAATAATTTAATAATTTAATAATTTAATAATTTAATAATTTAATAATTTAATAATTTAATAATTTAATAATTTAATAATTTAATAATTTAATAATTTAATAATTTAATGATTTAATAATTTAATAATTTAATAATTTAATAATTTAATAATTTAATAATTTAATAATTTAATAATTTAATAATTTAATAATTTAATAATTTAATAATTTAATAATTTAATAATTTAATAATTTAATAATTTAATAATTTAATAATTTAATAATTTAATAATTTAATAATTTAATAATTTAATAATTTAATAATTTAATAATTTAATAATTTAATAATTTAATAATTTAATAATTTAACATTCCAACGCCCAAGGCTCCAAAAAAGTTGGAACGGTAACTTCAACTCAATGGATCTCGGGCATAACTCAACCAATCAAGATGATTCTTCTTTCCAGTAATTTGTTAGGATGTCTAGATGATTCTAGAACTTTGCAGAACTTAATTTGATCAAATCTGTAATTTTTGCGACTAAAAACATCGTTCCACCTTTTTTTTTCGCGTACAAAAAAAATTCGCCAAAAATTCCGCGGAGGCAGTCGTTTTGAAAAAAGGTGGAACGATGTTTTCGGTCGCAGAAATTACAGATTTGATCAAATTAAGTTCTGCAAAGTTCTAGAATCATCTAGACATCCTAGCAAATCACTGGAAAGAAGAATCATCTTGATTGGTTGAGTTATGCCCGAGAACCAGCGAGTTGAAGTTACCGTTCCAACTTTTTTGGGAGGCTTGGGCGTCCGTGTAAGTTGGACATGCGTTGGGCGTTCCAGTGTTAATAATTTAATAATTTAATAATTTAATAATTTAATAATTTAATAATTTAATAATTTAATAATTTAATAATTTAATAATTTAATAATTTAATAATTTAATAATTTAATAATTTAATAATTTAATAATTTAATAATTTAATAATTTAATAATTTAATAATTTAATAATATAATAATTTAATAATTTAATCATTGAATTATTTAGTAATTAATTAATTTTAAAATTTAATAATTTGATAATTTGATAACTTAATTATTCGTACTTTTTTACGTTTTTTGAGTCTGTAAGTTTTGGCAATTTCAAATTATGAATTTAATTTTTTTTTATTATTTGAATATGTAAATTCTGAAATTCCAAATTGTTGAATTCCAGATTTCTTATTTTTTTTAATTTTAACATTAAATTTCGCTTTTAGATTTTGTGGATTTCGTCATGCTGTGATAATTGGGAGTAGAATCAATTCTACCTGAATTAGAGTTGCAACAGAAATTTTAATTTTTTTAATAAACCAAAAGCTTTCATTTTTTTTAATTCTGTAATTTTTCAAATTTTGTTATTTTGATTTTAATAAAATTGTTATTAATTTGAATTTTTAAGCAGATGTTTTAAATTTATAAAACAAATCTCAATACATTTAAAAAAATCGCTCCTTGAAGATTATTTCGAAGTTTCGTATTAAGAAAAAAAAATCAATAATTTTTAGAAGAAAACTTTCTTCATTAATAACTGCTTAGAAATTGATGTTTTTGAACTCAACGAAAAAGATTGAATTTATTTAATTCCTAATAATATTTTCCTTTGTAATTTGAAAGAAATTCTATCGTTCTCAATTATTTTGTTTATCGAAATTGCTATCCGCGCGAAATCCGCGCCTGAGCAAAATTAGCCAGCAAATCCGCGCCAGATCCGCGCGATTCGCGCGATCCGCGCAGGCCGTAACAACCCTGAAAGTATGGCTATATCGCATACCTTAAAGACTGTTTAAGACTTATCCAATACTTCTCTGGATCAATCCACAACATTATTGCAAAAAGAAATCGAAATTGTCCAAAGACTATTAGATTCCGGTTTCAATCAATTGTCCGACGTTCGTGCGGGAAGCCCCCCTCAGGGGGATGATAACTTCCTCCGAAACCTCAACCTCGTGGTAGACGGCAATGCCCCCTGACGTGTCGAAAGCCCGCCATGATAATATAGCTGGCCTTCGATGTCGGCTATGGGTCCGACCCAAGATCTGCGCGCAGTTGGTGGAGCAGATGAAAAATAATGCTTCGATTAAGACGTTTAGAGAAAGTGGTTATTGCACTGGGCTCTACGAAGTGTACAACCTCTGGTTTTGTCGCGCAAAACTCCACAACAAGTTGAACAGGTTGCTGGAACATCAACTCTGCATGCTGCAGCAGATGCAGTGTGAAGAAAGTTACCATTTACTCAATTTATCTTTGACATGTAGACGAAGGCTGCAATGCAATCAAGTGTTGTGTAATCGAAATCACATTTTCAAGCTTATCTGTTAAAATTTCACGCTACAAATTACAAAACTATGACCTCTACAACTCCGTCAAATGCTTGCGAATTTTCGCAAATAAATCAAAACACCAATTTGAATTGGGGCCATCTGGGATTCCTCGAGCTCTCCGTCATCCTCATCACGCAACATCGAGCAAACAAATAACTTTTATTTTGTTGTCATGATTATTCCACAAAGTGGCCCGGAGCCGAAGAGTGGTGGTTTGTGTCAGTTCATCACCATCCCATCATCATCATCGTCGTCGTCTTCTTTTTCGCATGTGTTATCTAATTGACCGTGACACCGAAAAACGACGAAAACAGCGTCGTTTGTGCGGTAAACACAGCTGATTCTCTCCGCGTTGGCTGAACGAGTCGTCGACTAAGTTTTGCTCTTCATTGTAAACTTTGAATGGCTTAAAAAAATCTTGATACAAAATTCAAACTTCAATCCTTCAAAAGCTAAAATAAAATCCGTTGTAAATTTGTGAGCTCACATTGAGGGTCAGCGCTTCTCCCAATGTTGGCAAAGAATCTGGCAGCGTATCAAACAAACTCTACCTCCACACAAACCTCTACCAGGTCAAATTGTCCGATGTAAACACCTCGGACAATCTGGTCAACACGTGTGTGTGTTACCGATAAGCCGTCGCGGCCCTTACGTCATCCAGCACAGCAAACAAGTCTAACAGGGTTAACGGGGTGAGATGTGCTCCACTAATGTCCGCTGAAACTGGCCAACACTTACACACTCTTTGATTAATGGTGTGTGGCGCTAGAGATTGATCGACCCCGTTTTAGCCATCTAGTCATTGTCGCCGTTGACCAGCCTTTAACAGTTCGAGTTTTGTTGCACTTGTTGAAGGGCTCGACGACAAAGTCGAGTGGCAAGAGTTCAGTGAAAAAATGTACCAGGGTTCGAATTGAATTAAAAGGGCAAGCGCAAATTCTGATATCTACGCGTCTACGGTGGAGGCGCAATTCGCCGGAGCTTTTGTTCGAACAATCGATTCAAGTTCAGCGCGCTCAAGATCCAAGGTTGCGGGCTGCTCCTCACTTCAAGTGTTTATTAACACTTGTAACAACTTTGAAGTCGTCGAACAGTCGGTCATGTGGAACACTCCGGCAAGCTCAATGTCAATTCCGTGCGCCGATTCAAGATTCTATTTGCTCTCTGGGAAGGAAGTACCCCGGGGTGGCACGATGCAGTCTTGAAGAGTGCAGCAAAGAGGAGCGACCGGCACATTAGGAATGCAAAAAAGAAGTCATGCAATGCGAACCGAGCCGAACTCAGCGCACTAGAACAAAGCACGGCCGGACTCTTTGAAGCACGACTGTGCAGCGAGCTTTAGTTTCGCACTATCATATCGAGTTTGCAGCGGAAAGTGATATCGCCACGCCATCCCCCCTTTCAAATTACGGTCGACAACGGTGAAAACTGCCAACGAATAGAACAAAAAAAACTCGACGTTTGACCTCGACGAGGACGTATCGCGCGCGAGCTTTTGATTCGGAGTCGTATTGATTTCCCCTCCCGTAATGCGGTCGATTTCTCGCGCTGAGAATCATAAAAAAATAACTGACCCAGCTTTCGAAGAACGCTCGCGGGTACAATCGCTTCTACGCTTGTAGTATCAGCTGGCGTCTACTTGAAAGGTACAGTGTTAACAATGTGCTATGCAAAACTTGGCGTTCTTGAAGTTTTCAGCTGAGCTTACAATCTGTGGAAACTTGTAGAACGTCATACTGCACTGACGTCAATGGAAAATCAAGCACCGCAACAGGTAAGCTACGATTGATGCATCTAATACCTCGCTTCCCATGTTCACATAAATGTCCAATATGCATTTTCATCACTTTTGAGAAAATTATGCAGTTTGTTTGTGAGAGTTCAAAAGAAATATGGTAAGCAAGCTTAACCCGACAAACTTCGTTCTGCTTTTTTTCGTTTGTTGACGACTTTTTAGCTTATTCAGCCTCCTGTGTTCAACAGTTGATTTTACGTAACTTTTCTGCAGATTTTCCGGAATCGGTTCCAGAGTGACCAAAGTTGTCACTTTCTGTTCTTCCGAACAATCTGGTGTTTTCAGCAAAGTCAGGCTGTTTTTGAATCTCGCGGAGTTTAGATTTTTTCGAAAATTATAACGCATTGATTGTGTACTCATTTTTGTATAGCTAAAGCGCCGTTTTTAAGTAACAGTCATTGAAGACATCATCTTTTTAAGTTACACATAAGGCGCTTTTACATCGCAGCAATGTAAAAACTATTTTTTAACCTTTTTTATGAAAAATACATTAGAGCAATTCCATGTCAAATAGGGAATCGGTTGTACACGACCCTCTCCGACTTCAATGAAACTTTGTAGACATGTTATCCTAGGCATATATAAGCCATTTTTGTGTATATGGGCCCAGTTACACTCGATAATGACATTTGAGAAGGGCGTAAGTGTTGAATATTGCTGTATCTCGAAGCCGTTGCATCGTATCGAAAAGTGGTCAAAGACAAACTTGTAGGAAATTTGACGGGCTTTCCGAAAAAAATACACTGAAAGAAAAAAACACTCAACTTTTATGAGATTTTTTGATTTTTAAGTTTAAAAGTCAAATTTGAGGATGAGCCCACGATTTTTTTCGTTCAAAATTTTTGTGAAAATAGCCTAAGATGTTACGAAAAGACTCACGAAAAATGCAGGATGGAGCAACTCACCTGAAAAAATACAAAAATAATTTACTGAAATTGTTTTTTTTTCAAAAATGCTCTAAACATCAAATTTTTCAAAATCCAAACACGAGAGTCGATTCTCTAAACAATTTTACATAAAAGTCTCCATATTGACCATTGTCCTAAGTCCAATCCTTGTGAAGTTACAGCGGTTTTAAAAATAAAAATGTTGAAAAAATAGGTTTTTTGATGGTTTTTCGTAATTTCTATATGGCAGACTTGATTTTTCAGTCTCGTTAATATTTTTACCGGAAAGCTCGTCCAATTTCCCATAAGTTTGCCTTTGACCACATTTCAATTTGATGTATGGGCTTACAGATATAAGCTAATTACATTGCTCATAACTGAAAACATAATATTTTTTCAGTGTAGTATAGTAACCTGGATAGTAAATTAGTTTATATCTGTAAGCCCATATATCCAATTGAAATGTGGTCAAAGGCAAACTTATGGGAAATTAGCCTTTGAAAAATAATCGAAAATTTACCAATACTTCTATGATATTTTTAAATTGGAAAACGCAGTTTTTGATACTTAGATTCAACTGGAAATGGCAAAAAGTTAAAGATAACTAAATTTAAATAGCATTCTTATTTTTTTTAAACTTCGTCAAAATTTTAAATCAAAGAACTGCTGTTATTATTCTTTCAAAGAATTAAGAAAATATCAAGCAATGTTTTTGCCAAGCGCCCTTTCTAATTTTGTAATTTTTGATTTTTAATTTTTTAATCAATGTTTATTTATCTAGTGGTTAGCATTCGATTTTTTTGCCTTCCTCACGTTACTGAGGAAAGGCTATAAAATCACTCGAAAAATGAACTTCTCAATTAGATCTCCTAGACCCACCTTCATGTATACCTATCGACTCAGAATCAAATTCTGAGCAAATGTCTGTGTGTGTGGTGGGATGTTGATCAAAAAATTGTCACTCGATTATCTCGACATTGGCTGAACCGACTTTGTCCGTTTTGGCGTCATTCGATCCGTCTTAGGGTCCCACAAGTCGCTATTAAAAATTTTGCAGTTTAGTTAAGTACTTCAAAAGTTATGTTAAAAAAACGATTTTAACAAAAGTCCGGAAGATTGTAAAAAGGGTGGTTTTTGTAAGAAAACCCGCCATGCTATACATTTTCAGAAAGGTATTTAAAAGACCTTTCCAACGCATCCAAGAAGATCTGACAAATCTATCAAAAGTTATAAGCACTTAAGTGTTATTTATACGCTTTTTGGAGGCCGGATCTCAGATATGTTTATGAAAACGTTGTCCGGATCTCTCATGCGACCTATCATTGGATAGGTATTCAAAAGACCTTTTCAACGCGTCTAAAACATTGAAGATCTGACAACCCTATCAAAAGTTATAAGCACTTCAAAGTTATTTATGCACTGTTTGGAAGCCGGATCTCAGATATTTTGATGGAAACATTTTCTGGATCTCTCATGCGACCTACCATTGGATAGGTATTTTAAAGAGCTTTCCAATGCGTCCAAAACATTGAAGATCTGACTACCCTATCAAAAGTTATACGCACTTTTTGCATTTTGGATAGCACCCTTTAAATGTGAGGAAGGCTCCAACCACCAAAGGATGAATTAAGTAACGTTTTTCAATGATAATTCAGTTTGATATGACTTTATGCTCTCCCACTTATTTTAAGCAAAATGTTTGAAAAGACAAAACTTTTAAACAATTTTGCAATAACTCAAAATTGCTTGAACTAATTTATTTGCAATTTCAATATTTGCCTCATGTTTTCAAAATTTTTTTTTTTATTTTGGATTTGATTCGATATTTAAGTTTTCCGAAAACTGAAAATCAAACTTTATCTATAGTAAATAATTTACCCTTACTCATTAAAAAAATTTCAAGGGCAACATTTGGAAAAAATATATTTGAAATGACTAAATTAATTTAGTTAAACAATTAAAAATATTTACAAAAAAAAAAAAACCATTACCAAACTCAACGCCGAGCTCCCGTGGTGTAGTGGTACGGGTTTCGCTTTGTAAGCGGAAGGTCGATGGCTTGAAACCCATCTGGCGAGGCAAAAGGGGTAGGTGGCGGTCGAGAGGGGATATCGGCTGCTGCGGGAATTGACTTTGTCAAGTCCCAAGCCTCCCCAAAACCCATCCCATCCAATCTCTCGGACGATCTGTTGGCGACTGAGTCTGAGCGTTGAAGAACTCTGTAACAATACGCAGAGAAGAGCTTCAAATGCTACTTTCGACTCGGTCACATGCTCTCAGGCAAAATTCGAGCTGAAGATTGGGTTATATGATCGGTAACGATCTCTAGATGGGTAAAAAATAAACGAGATTTCCCCTCAATCTCGCTCATCTCCACGTCCTCGGATCGGTCTCTCGTGCTCGTGTGGCATGGCATTTGGGGGATTGGTCTGGGGAATGAGAGGGGGCAACTGCTCGAATAATTCGTCAAATACTGTCTCGCTCAAACAATAGCGCTACGGAAGACGATCGTTCGGCAGGCTGTGTATAGAGTTATCTACGTGCGCATGTATTGCGTGTACGTACACGAAAAAGATTGAGGTTAAATTTTGTACCCGTCAGCAAAACAAATGGTGCACTAGTGTGCGTGAGATCGGGCTTAGATAGCTCTATAGCAGCAAAACAGAAAACCTGAGAACAGATCATACTACAATAGATACGCAAGTGTCGCAGTGGTCCGTGTCTGTTCACAGTAAAAAAAAAAAAAAAAAAAACTCAAGTTGGAAATATTCAGTATATGTGACAAAATGAAATTGAATCATAACTCTAAGCTGGCCATTAGGCTCTATTTTTAAATTAGTTTTTCATTAACTATACCTCTTGTTTGATACACAGCAATCAATTGAGATAGTATGATTCATACAAAATATTATGAAAATCTGTGTCGAAGTCATCCAATATTTATTAAGATTTTGAATGTATTAAACAGCATTTCCATATTCCATTTACATAATGAAATAGTGAAAAGAACCTTGAATTTAAAGTGAGTTGCTTAAATTGAATTCAGTGAATTTAATTTGAAAATTGTACAAAGTTATTCAAGAGTTAAAACATAATGTTCAAACAAGTATGCTTGGAATTCTCGACTTTTCGACAAAAAACCATAAATTCTCGACTTTTTCCCGATTTCCCGACTTGAGTGGCCACCCTGGCTCAGGGCAGTGGACTGTATACTGTAATGGTGGGGACAGGATATGGATAGTGGAAAACCAGACCTACGTCACAAGAGGAAAATAGTTTATTAGTTGTACAATTCTTAAGGATTGTCTGCCGCGCCCTTTTAAAACCCCAAGTGGTTGCGTTACTTGTTTTTCAGCTTTATCAGATTTTTTTCGGAGTTATTGGAGGTTACTGTCGGAAGGAGATTCTCTTCCGGTGAGGATACCGTGAGTGATTTTGCTTGTTCGCGTTAAATCACCCTTTTTGGTTTTTAATACGGCAGTAACTTGAAAAAATACGTTTTTTCTAAATTTTGAATATGCCATCAAATTAGGCGTCCAATTTTACCAAATCTCTATCTCTTCACTGTTTCGAGCTGCAAATCACTGAAAAACGTGCTTAGTAAAAATTCATAAAAATAAAAGGGGTCGTACAATCCCACCTTCACGGGATATCGAAAAGTGGACTTCGGATTCGTGAGCAGGCACCAAAATTATCCCTTAAAAATTTTCACGGAAAACAAAGAGGGTACGGGGTGACTGCTGTGTGAGTTTGTGGATTTTGATGATTTGTAATTTCTGGGCCGCTAAAAAGCTCTTTTATCAAACCGTTCTGTTTCGTGGAAACCGTCGCCGCGTAGAAAACGATCCCAAGCCAAAAACGAAATTTTTAATTACCATAAACAGTTATGGTTATGCTGGGTCGCATCTCGCACCGTCTTGCAATGAATATTCACGCCCCGTGGGAGAGATCTTTTCACCACGAGACACAGCTCTCTGCAGTCAGTCAGCGAAGCGAAGAGTAGTTAGATTTTATAACCAACGATTATTTTGTGGCCGGCGGTGAAAATTGCTCGACAATGTGCTTTTCACACATTTAAAACTCATCGCACGCTGACAGGGTGGAGTAGTTTTTGGGGTGAAAAACTAAAAAAAAGATAGTTGTGATGAACTGCAAACAGAAAGTTTCTATCTTCTCAGACTTGAGACGAAACGTCTGTGTCATTTATGCAAATGTAATTAAAAACGGTTTGAAATGTATTTTTTCCATTTTGAAAGCAAAACTTTACAATTAATAATTATGACATATGTCTCATTTGACTGTAAACCAGACATGTGTTTATTACAAAGATAACATTTGTAGAAATGACAAGGCAAAATTTTTTTGGTTGATCTATTACGTAAAACAAGTGAAATTTCCAAAATTTCACTTTCAGTTGGGGCCATCTGTAACACAGATAGTGTATTATCTACAATCAATTACCGAAACACATATCGTATCCACATGGAAAAGGAAACAAAAAAAAAATCACCATACAACAACAAGCTATCAGGCTGATTCGCACCTCGTTCAATCCGATGAGAGACGAAACTGGTTTGCCGTGGCGGGTATTTCTACCCACCGATACATTATAGCTGGTCTTCACCATCAAAGTTGGATTTTTTATGTTTATATTTGAAACTTTGAGGCTAAGGGATAAATTTTTCTTCAAACTACAAATTGAACCACGAGTAACAAGATTATGATTTTCTCCACTTCAACCGCGGAGTTTATTCACCAAACAGTGTGTGGGTGTTGCAGACAAGAGTATAGGAAAAGGTGAGTCAGCGTTGTTTTTAATCCCTTCTAGGGCAATCCTAGGGGATTTCGATTAGATCAGCGCGTATAGGAAGTAGACCCAGCTAAGCGAGGCATTTTAATTGTTTCAAACTACAGCACAAGGAAACCTGCTTTTTGAATTAGGCTTAAATTAGTAAGTGGGTGACAACTGGCGGATAACCTTGTGGTAGAACGGTTGACGAATTTCGATTTGGAAGTAGTAAATTAGGAACTTTAACATGATAAGTCAATAACGCTAGTAGGAAAAACTCACGAAATCTGCTACTATGATTCTGACGATGAAAAGTTTGACGCTTACCTGAAATAGAAGGAGAAAATATTGATGTTAGCTCAAATTGTACTGCAAAAATATTGATTTGTATTAAGAAGAAGGCCATGCCATGATGAGAATCTTTCATCGTTCTTACACGGAGAAATATCGTCTCCCAAAACCGTGAACAAGCGTTCGTGAAATTTGGAACCCCAAACAAAGTGTTCATATTGCATTAAACGTTTTTCAAAAACGTATTTTGGAATTTGAACACTTTGGTCGTGGTTTCAGATTTCAATGAAGAGTAATTCTCGCTGAAAGTGGAACACTATTTACACAAGGTGCTCAAAAATCAAAAGCAATGTACTTTTCCAATAGCCCCCACCAAGTTATGAAAAAAAAACCATGTTTGGTTGGTTGAATTTGTCCTCACCTCGGCGCCACGAAGCTAAAACATTTTTTTCAATTGGTAATTTTTTTACTTAGACGCGTCTACAAAATTGCTAATAACTTTGCAAAACTTCAACGAACCCTTGATGTTTAGGGGTATTTTGGGAAGGAAATGAGCAGAGCTTTCGAATGCACTTGTCAGAAAAATACCGTTCCATACATTTTTTAGCCATAAAACAACAATGTATTTTTAAAAGTCATTTTTGAAGGCCGGCGCCCCGCTTTATCGAAAAACTGACAAATCCATTCGAAAGCTGAGACGATTTCACATAAAGGTCCAATAAATCTAAGGTGTATGTTCCTCCTATCTTTTTAAATCTTATTTTGATTCTGAGAGCGCAGCGCTCCGTTCGTATTTCGGGCGCCCAAAATGTTGCATTAGCTTGCCCCAATTTAAGGTTTTGTCAAACAATATAGGTGCTCACTTTTTAAATGATAGTTTATTATTCAAAGATCAAGATGCACTATCGATAATTGACCAATATTCAAGGTTTTGGGTTCTGCCAGGCAATTTAATGTCGAAAAGTTGTTTTTGTTTACTTTTTTTGTTGTTAAATGCTTATTTACAATTTGGTGGACATTTTTACAGTTAAACTAATAAATGTAGCATGTAGGAAATTTCACTACGAACATTTTTCTAGAGGAGAAAACGTAATTTCGATACTCCAACGCAAAGATATTTGAGTTTTAGTGAGAAAAAAGTGTACAGATTTCCCAGAATTAACCAGCACGAACTATTATTTACATGCGGCATATGTTTTGGAACCCAAAGTATGGTTTCTTATAGTTATTTAGGTCGCTGAATTCGGATTTGCAATCAAATTTCAGATAAACAGTGAACAGTGATATTTGAGCCACGCCTAAATGTTATTTGCATGCAGTGAAAATGGTTGGGAGCGATTTTTCTATTCCTTGCAAAGTTATGGAAATCGTCATTAATTAATGACTGACGTATACAATCGTTCCACAAAATCATAAAAAAAATCCTTAAAAATCTAAGGTTTTCATTTATTTTAAAGTTTACATTGAAACCAGTCAAATCACAAAACGAGGTTTTCTGACATTCTCAAAACAATCAGAACTTGAAAAAAACATTCTTCATAAAAAAATCCGTGAGTAAAATATCAATTAAAGGTGAGCAAAAGATGAAATATGACCGAATTCACTAGCGATTAAAATTACAGCATATTACCGCAAATAACTTTTGGGTGTGGCTCGAAATTTCACTATTTATCTGAAATTTGATTGCAGATCCGAACTCAGCTACCTAAATAAATGTAAGAAACCATACTTTGGCTTCCAAAACATATGCCGCATGTAAATAATAGGCCGTGCTTGTTAATTCTGGGAAATTTGTAAAATTGGCACTTTTTTCTCACTAAAACTCAAATATCTTTGCGTTGGAGTATCGAAATTTCGTTTTCTCCTCTAGAAAAATGTTTTTACGTTTTTTGCCCAAAACTTTTTGATAGAATTGACCAAAATTCGTTTTTCAAGAATAAAAATGTTTATTTTGACAAGCTCTACAATTGTCTAGAAGGGCCAAAAAATGTACAAAATGATCTAGTGGTTGTAAAAGAAGATACAAGTTTTATACTAGATCATTTTGTAAATTTTTTGGCCTTTCTAGACAATTGTAGAGCTTGTCAAAATGAACATTTTTATTCTTCAAAAACGAATTTTGGTCAATTCTATCAAAAGTTATGGGCAAAAAACGATTTAAAAATGCTCATTTTCAAATTGAGATTAAATGAGTTAAACAAAAATACCTCCGAGATATTTTCAGCAAATGTACTCTAGTATGAGTTTTTTCAGATGCTTCTAAGAGCGAGGTCAAACTCCACCACCTTTTAAAGTTATTCACATTTCAAAATGGCGACTTTTTTGTCGTATTTTGGTGGACATTAGGGTGGTCCACATTTTAGGGTGGTTCAGAATTTTTATTTTGGTGGGATGACGAGATAGCGCTTTGGTGTCTTCAGAAAAATTGTAGGGAACACTATTCTGAGCAACTTTGCTGAAGAGCACAAAGCTCTATCTCCAAACGGGAAGTTTCTAGAGCCATTTTTGTAATTAAGGCTGAGGTGTTAATGAAAAAATAAGTTTTTTAAATTTATCAACTCAGGCTTATGTCGTAGCGAGATGGTGTTTTTTAGACATTTGTAGAGCTTATCAAAACACACATTTATCTTTCAAGAGAACAAAAATCGGTCCTTCTAAACGAAAGTTATAACCAAAATACGACAAAAAAGACGCCATTTTGAAATGTGAATAACTCGAAAAGGTGGTGGAGTTTGACCTCGCTCTTAGAAGCATCTGAAAGTACACATACTAGAGTACATTTGCTGAAAATATCTCGGAGGTATTTTTGTTTAACTCATTAAATCTCAATTTGAAAATGAGCATTTTTAAATCGTTTTTTGCCCATAACTTTTGATAGAATTGACCAAAATTCGTTTTTCAAGAATACAAATGTTTATTTTGACAAGCTCTACAATTGTCTAGAAGGGCCAAAAAATGTACAAAATGATCTAGTGGTTGTAAAAGAAGATACAAGTTTCAGCTGAAATATTTCAGGAATACATTTAATTATTTAATTTTTAATTTTGGAAACATCGAGACGATTCCAGATCGAACATCAACCCGCGCGCGACCAGAAGACCTTGACACGTCAAACACTAAGCAGCGTACACAGGCCGACACTCCCCGCAGGGGTCATCTGTCACAGCCAGCCAAGTTAGCAGTGCTGGAAAATCCCGTTGGGTATAGTTCGCGTTTCACGCGGTTCGAGGTAGCAATTTGTTTTGATTAGTTTCAAACAACCGCCACGCTGGCTCTCCTCAGCACTGACTAGTTAAAAATAGCCCATCGACGATGGGCAGCAAAAAAAACAACAAAACTATTAGTTATCCATCGAAATTTGCATTATTGTTTGCGTTGCAATCACAGAATGGGTTGAGAATTGTTAAGTTAGCGATGAATAAAAGAAAGAAACTCACGAAGAAGCAGAAAGTATAGCTGTTCGTAAGGTATGCTTAATGAACGTGTTGCGTCTCTGCTAGAATTTTATTATTCATAAATTCACCAATACAACCCGAAGGGTTGGGGTAGACTTCAACTTTGAAGTCCACAAGTGGCATTGAAAGTTAATAATCGAGAGGTATACGACTCCGCACAGAGGAGCGACCATCTCGTCAACGACCTTCAGCACAACTCTCGCAAGATATCGCTGGTAACCCTAGCTCCCGTCTACAGCCGCCATAGTTTACGACCAGGGGTGGGACGTGATTTATCATATTGACGAGAACAGAATGTCGCACGTAAGATCGCTCTGACTCATCTCCTCTGCGATGATGTACGCGGCAGAGTCGTTCTCGCTCTGAAATCTGGTGGGTAATTAGACACGTAACGCATTTTCTACCCGTCCGCTTCCAGCTTAACTCGGTGGAATACTGATTTCCAGCACCGAAATTCAATTAGGGCCTCATCAACACTGCACAGTGTGGTCAAGTCAGGCAAAGTGACCATGAATTGCAAATCTGCAATAAATCTGAGTAGCGCGCGATGACTGTCAATTGCTGCAGACTAACGGGGCGACAGATGGCGACACCGACCGCCAGCCGGACCGTCGTGAATTTGGCAGAGAAAGGAATCCCCCCAGAAAAAAAGTGCCGACGAGGTTCCCTCCACGCACAAATGGTCGCTTCGAAGGTCACACATTTTGCATGCTGATTCTACTTGGAGTGGTTTGGCCGAATTGGTTAAATTTGCTCAATAAATGGATAAATATTTGAGTAGTTAGGATGGGAAAACCACTCTAATGCAACTTTGATACAAAATTAAATAACTTCATGTCGCGTTTTGACTTCGTCTTGTTAAAAACAAATCTAGAGATATTTTTTTCCTTTCCAGCCTATTTGTGTTAAAAATTTCATTTGGTTACACCAGCCAACTGAATTTTGAGCAAGGTGAAAAAAATCCTCCATAGTCATATACTTTTGACTAGTACTGTAGATGACCAAAACTTGTTTTCTTTATTTTGAAATTTCCGCTTTTGCCCGGGTTTCTCCCAAGGCCAAGTGGAATATTTTCCGGAATGGTCATCAACATATTTTTTTTTTCATATGACAGGACAATTAAACTACTGTTAAAAACAAGCTTTCAAAAGTTCACAGAAAAAAATATTAATTTCCACAAGATTTTTTTTTCTTCCTGGAGCAATTCTCTGAGATTTTGATCATTCAATTTTTTTTTTGTATTTTTTAATCCGACTGAATCTTTTTTGGTGCCTTCGGTATGCCCAAAGAAGCCATTTTGCATCATATTGTCATATTGTCCATACAGTTTTTCACACAAATTTGGCAGCTGTCCATACAAAAATGACATGTGAAAATTAAAAAAACCTATATCTTTCGAAGGATTTTTTTGATCGATTTGGTTTCTTCGGCAAAGTTGTAGGTATGGATATGGACTACACTGAAAAAATGGATACACGGTAAAACAAATTTTGGTGATTTTTAATTTCACTTTTTTGTCACTAAAACTTGATTTGCAAACAACAATTTTTTTATATGTTTTAGAGGACTTCAAATGCCAACTTTTCAACGAGTTATGATTTTTTGAATCAAAACCTTTAAAAAAATTGAAATACTGGTCGTGAAAATTTTCAGTTTCATTTTTTGATGTAAAATCGAATTTGCAATCAAAAAGAACTCTAGTGAAATTTTGAAAAAGTGCACCGTTTTTAAGTTATAGCAACATTTTGGTGACTTTTTTGAAAAAAGTTTTTTCAAAAAAGTCGCAGTAATAATTTTTTTAAATTTGTGCTCATGTTTGCCCACCTTGAAAAAAAAAAAATTCAAAAGCTGAGAAAATTCTCTATATTTTGCATTTTTGAACTTTGTTGATACGACCCTTAATTGTTGAGATATTTCCATGCAAAAGTTCAAAAACAGGAAAATTGATGCTTTCTAAGTCTCACCCAAACAGTCCACCATTTTCTAATGTCGATATCTCAGTAACTAACGGTCCCATTTTTTCAATGTTAAATTATGAAACATTAGTGAAATTTTCCGATCTTTTCGAAAACAATATTTAAAAAAAAATCAAAAAAAAAATTCAAAAGGACCAAACATTCAATACTACGCCCTTTTGAAAAGTTAGTCTTGATTTAAAATTTGTAAAAATATTGTTTTCGAAAAGATCGAAAATTTCACGAATTTTTCATATTTTAACATTGTAAATCGGACCATTAGTTGCTGAGATATCGACATTAGAAAATGGTGGGTTGTTTGGGTGAGACTTAGAAACATCAATTTTCCTGTTTTTAAACCATTGCATCGCAATATTTCAGCAACTAAGGGTCGTATCCACAAAGTTCCAAAAAGCAAAATATAGAGATTTTTTTGCAACCAATATTTCGTTTTTTTGAAGAAAATTGTTTTGATTCAAAAAATCATAACTCGGTCAAAGATTTTTTGCCCATTCTGGAAATTTCTGAAATGTTGGCATTTGATGTCCTCTAAAAAATATCAGAAAAAAAAAATTAATAAAAAAATCACCAATTTTTTACCGTGTATCATTGTTCTGCGTGTAGTCTTTATCCATTCCTTTAACTTTGCCGAAGACACCAATTCGATCAAAAAAATCCTTCAAAAGATACAGATTTTTGAATTTTTACATATCATTTTTGTATGGACAGCTGCCAAATTTGTATGGAAAATTGTATGAACGAACTAATGATGCAAAATGGCTTCTTTGGGCATACCGAAGGCACCAAAAAAGTTTCAGCCGGATTAAAAAGACACAAAAATTAAAATTAAAGAAAAAAGACCGATTCCGTAGAGAACTGCTCCCTGGGGTTTGAGGAATTTTCGAAGGATAAGGATGGTTTAAATTTTGCAATGGCCTTTTTGGTTTTCAATCCAAACCCCTCATTTTATAAATTGTTCTCCAAACTCAATATAAAAGAACTGTAAATTATTATTGAAAGCAGAAAATGGAGATCAATTTAATTTTAATTTAAGGTGAAGCCGTTGATCATTTTGGGAGATAATTGATCATCACTCTAAAATATTTTGTACAAAATTCAATTTAACGAATTTCTCCACCAAAATAAATCAGCATGTGCCGTTTGTTGCCTTCTTGAAGCCACTCAAGGAATTTTTGATCTAAATCAAATGTGTTTCAAAATTTATATAATTTTGTGGAACGATCATTGACGTCCTAGTTGGCAATCATTGATTAATGACGATTTCCATAACTTCGCAAGGAATGGTATAATCGTTTCCAAAAGTAATCAGCATGTGTAGGGCAGTATTCTAAACAACTTGTAGAAGGAATTTTGTCAAAATATTGAAAGCGACGCAAAATTTATATCATTGAACGAATAATCATGGCATTGATGGAAGTCTTCACGTTAACAAATAAAAAAAATAAAAATAGATAAAGGAGCTATTACACTATCGCAAACAAACAAACTCGCACTTTTTCGTGTTTGACAGTTTGCCAAACTCGCAAACAAGTGAAATGCACGTTCCAGCCATAGTTCTTAACGTGAAGACTTCCATCATTGCTATGATTTTCCGTTCAAAGATATAAATTTTGCGTCGCTTACAATATTTTGACAAAATTCCTTCAACAAGTTGTTTAGAATAGTGCCCTACACATGCTGATTCCTTTTGGTAACGATTATCCCATTCCCTGTAAAGTTATGGAAATCGTCATTAACACCTAAACTCCCATGCTCGAGGAAAAGGTGGAACTCCAACTTTGAACAGCTATATCTCGGCTCCCTGTGGACGGATTTTCGATATCTAAACAGCAAAAGATGCGGACAGATCTCTAGATAATGTTGCTTTTTTGAAAAGTCAAAAATAGAGGCGTTTACCCTAAGTTATTCCCGAAACCATAGGAGCAACTTTTTTCAGCCCTCTTTTACTACATGTTTTACATGCAGTTATAAATATTCAATGATAATCTATGTCAAATCCATGCCAGAATGATAGATAATGCTCATTTATTATACTCAAGACCATTTTCGGTCCAATGTGGCCACTTTGAAACCGGTCCCGGGGTCTCCGGTAAAACCCAGAATATGTCAAATTACGGGATTATTGGAGGACAATTTTTGACAGGGCAATATGGATGTCAAAGATCATTATTTGCAAAATCAAGCTCATCCATGAACCCCAAAACCACTTTTGGACCCATCTGGCCACTTTGTGACCGGTTCTCGGTACTCCGATGAAACCCGGAATATGGCAAATTACGGGATTATTTCTGAATAATTCTTGAAATGGCAATATGGATGTCAAAAATTATCATTTGCAAAATCAAGCTCATCCATGATCCTCAAAACCACTTTTGGACCAATCTGGCCACTTTAGGACCGGTTCCCGGTGCTCCGGTGAAACCCGGAATAAGGCAAATTACGGGATTATTTCTGAATAATTTTTGACAAGGCAATATGGATGTCAAAGACCATCATTTGCAAAATCAAGCTCATCTATGATCCCCAAAACCTCTTTTGGACCAATCTGGCCACTTTGGGACCGGTTCCCGGTACTCCGGTGAAACCCGGAATAAGGCAAATTACGGGATTGTTTCTGAATAATTTTTGACAAGGCAATATGGATGTAAAAGATTATCATTTGCAAAATCAAGCTCACCCATGATCCTCAAAACCACTTTTGGACCAATCTGGCCACTTTGGGTCCGGTTCCCGGTACTCCGGTGAAACCCGGAATAATGCAAATTACGGGATTATTTCTGAATAATTTTTGACAAGGCAATATGGATGCAAAAGACCATCATTTGCAAAATCAAGCTCATCCATGATCCCCAAAACCACGTTTGGACCAATCTGGCCACTTTAGGACCGGTTCCCGGTGCTCCGGTGAAACCCGGAATAAGGCAAATTACGGGATTATTTCTGAATAATTTTTGACAAGGCAATATCAATGTCAAAGATTATCATTTGCAAAATCAAGCTCATCCATGATCCTCAAAACCACTTTTGGACCAATCTGGCCACTTTGTGACCGGTCTCGGTGCTCCGGTGAAACCCGGAATATGGCAAATTACGGGATTATTTCTGAATAATTTTTGACAAGGCAATATCAATGTCAAAGAGTATCATTTGCAAAATCAAGCTCATCCATGATCCTCAAAACCACTTTTGGACCAATCTTGCCACTTTAGGACCGGTTCCCGGTGCTCCGGTGAAACCCGGAATAAGGCAAATTACGGGATTATTTCTGAATAATTTTTGACAAGGCAATATGGATGTCAAAGACCATCATTTGCAAAATCAAGCTCATCCATGATCCCCAAAACCTCTTTTGGACCAATCTGGCCACTTTGGGATCGGTTCCCGGTACTTCTGTGAAACCCGGAATAAGGCAATTTACGGGATTATTTCTGAATAATTTTACACAGGGCAATATGGATTTCAGAGTTCATCATATTCAAAATTAAGCTCATCCATGATCTCCAAAACCACTTTTAAAACAAACTGGCCACTTCAGGACCGGCTTCCGGTACTCCAGTGAAAACCGGATTATGGCAAATTACGGGATTGTTGCAATTTTTTAGAGCAATTTTTGATCAGCCAATTTGAGTTTACAAGTTCATCATATTTCATTTTGACATCCACATTGGCTAGTTTTTTTTTTTTTGCTGAAAGAGCCCCGTTATTTGAAAAAAATCTTGGTATTGCCGCAGTCATCTGCCAAAATAGCCCTATCAAAAAAAAAAAAAAAAAAAGAATTTGCATTCGTGGTTGAGATTGATCTTGAAAACTATACATTTTGACATCCATATTGTCCTGTCAAAAATTATTCAAAAATAATCCACTAATTTGTCATATTCCGGGTTTCACCGGAATGTCGGGAACCAAAACCGGTTTGGGGATCATGGATGAGCTTAATTTTGATTA
The DNA here is from genome assembly GCF_015732765.1 of Culex quinquefasciatus. Lineage (NCBI taxonomy): Eukaryota > Metazoa > Arthropoda > Insecta > Diptera > Culicidae > Culex > Culex quinquefasciatus. Next base: position 25,686,294 of record NC_051861.1, on the reverse strand, counting down.
TGATGGACTATGACATCCATATTGCCCTGTCAAAAATTGACCTGCAACAATCCCGTGATTTGCCTTATTCCGGGTTTCACCGGAGTACTGGGAACCGATCGCAAAGTGGCCAGATTGATCAAAAAGTGGTTTTGAGGATCATGGATGAGCTTGATTTTGCAAATGATAATCTTTTACATCCATATTGCCTTGTCAAAAATTATTCAGAAATAATCCCGTAATTTGTCTCATTCCGGGTTCCACCGGAGTACCGAGAACCGGTCCCAAAGTGGCCAGATTGGTCCAAAAGTGGTTTTGGGGTTCATGGATGAGCTTGATTTTGCAAATGATGATCTTTGACATCCATATTGCCCTGTCAAAAAGTGTCCTCCCGTAATTTTCCATATTCTGGGTTTTACCGGAGACCCCGGGTCCGGTTTCAAAGTGACCAGATTGGTCCAATAGTGGTTTTGAGGATCAGGGATGAGCTTGATTTTGCAAATGATAATCTTTGACATCCATATTGCCTTGTCAAATATTATTCAGAAATAATCCCGTAATTTGTCTTATTCCGGGTTCCACCGGAGTACTGGGAACCGATCGCAAAGTGGCCAGATTGGTCCAAAAGAGGTTTTGGGGATCATGGATGAGCTTGATTTTGCGAATGATGATCTTTAACATCCATATTGCCTTGTCAAAAATTATTCCGAAATAATCCCGTAGTTTGCCATATTCCGGGTTTCACCGGAGTACCGAGAACCGGTCCCAAAGTGGCCAGATCAGTCCAAAAGAGGGTTTGAGGATCATGGATGAGCTAAATTTTGAACATGATGAACTTTGACATCCATACTGCCCTGTCAATAATAATTCGGAAAAATCCCGTAATTTGCCATATTCCGGGTTTCACCGGAGTACCGGAAACCGGTCCCAAAGTGGCCAGATTGGTCCAAAAGTGGTTTTGGGATTTCTTGGATGAGCTTGATTTTGCAAATGATAATCTTTGACATTGATATTGCCTTGTCAAAAATTATTCAGAAATAATCCCGTTATTTGCCATATTCCGGGTTTCACCGGAGCACCGGAAACCGGTCCTAAAGTGGCCAGATTGGTCCAAACGTGGTTTTGGGGTTCATGGATGAGCTTGATTTTGCAAATGATGGTCTTTTGCATCCATATTGCCTTGTCAAAAATTATTCAGAAATAATCCCGTAATTTGCCTTATTCCGGATTTCACCGGAGTACCGGGAACCGGTCACAAAGTGGCCAGATTGGTCCAAAAGTGGTTTTGGGGTTCATGGATGAGCTTGATTTTGCAAATAATGATCTTTGACATCCATATTGCCCTGTCAAAAATTGTCCTCCAATAATCCCGTAATTTGACATATTCTGGGTTTTACCGGAGACCCCGGGACCGGTTTCAAATTGGCCAGATTGGTCCAAAAGTGGTTTTGAGGATCATGGATGAGCTTGATTTTGCAAATGATAATCTTTGACATCCATATTGCCATTTCAAGAATTATTCAGAAATAATCCCGTAATTTGCCATATTCCGGGTTTCACCGGAGTACCGAGAACCGGTCCCAAAGTGGCCAGATCAGTCCAAAAGAGGGTTTGAGGATCATGGATGAGCTAAATTTTGAACATGATGAACTTTGACATCCATACTGCCCTGTCAATAATAATTCGGAAAAATCCCGTAATTTGCCATATTCCGGGTTTCACCGGAGCACCGGGAACCGGTCCTAAAGTGGCCAGATTGGTCCAAAAGTGGTTTTGAGGATCATGGATGAGCTTGATTTTGCAAATGATAATTTTTGACATCCATATTGCCTTGTCAAAAATTATTCAGAAATAATCCCGTAATTTGCCTTATTCCGGGTTTCACCGGAGCACCGGGAACCGGTCCTAAAGTGGCCAGATTGGTCCAAAAGTGGTTTTGAGGATCATGGATGAGCTTGATTTTGCAAATGATAATTTTTGACATCCATATTGCCATTTCAAGAATTATTCAGAAATAATCCCGTAATTTGCCATATTCCGGGTTTCACCGGAGTACCGAGAACCGGTCACAAAGTGGCCAGATGGGTCCAAAAGTGGTTTTGGGGTTCATGGATGAGCTTGATTTTGCAAATAATGATCTTTGACATCCATATTGCCCTGTCAAAAATTGTCCTCCAATAATCCCGTAATTTGACATATTCTGGGTTTTACCGGAGACCCCGGGACCGGTTTCAAAGTGGCCAGATTGGTCCAAAAATGGACTTGGGTATCACCAATGAGCTTGATTTTGAAAATGATGAACTGTGATATGCATGTTGCCTTGACCAAAATATTCCCGAAAATGCTCCACAATATAGCGTAATCCGGGTTTCACCGGAGTACCTGGGACCGGTTCCAAAGTGGCCACATTGGACCGAAAATGGTCTTGAGTATAATAAATGAGCATTATCTATCATTCTGGCATGGATTTGACATAGATTATCATTGAATATTTATAACTGCATGTAAAACATGTAGTAAAAAGAGGGCTGAAAAAAAGTTGCTCCTATGGTTTCGGGAATAACTTAGGGTAAACGCCTCTATTTTTGACTTTTCAAAAAAGCAACATTATCTAGAGATCTGTCCGCATCTTTTGCTGTTTAGATATCGAAAATCCGTCCACAGGGAGCCGAGATATAGCTGTTCAAAGTTGGAGTTCCACCTTTTTTCGCTTGCTTGGTAGTCCGTGGGATATTTTTATGGATGGGAGTTTAGGTGTTAATCAATAATTGCAAACTAAGACGTCAATGACTGTGCCACAAAATTATATAAATTTTGAAGCACATTTGATTTAGATCAAAAATTCTTTCAGTGGCTTCAAGAAGGCCGATTCCTTTTGGTGCTGAAATTCGTTAAATTGAATTTGATAAAGAATATTTTATTGTGATGATCAATTTTCTTCGAAAATGATCAACGGCTTCACCTTAACGTAGATATGCCGACGCATATCCAAAATCTTAACATTTCACACAGGCAAAACTAGTACAACAGAGAGACTTTTAAATTTGACAAAGTTTGCCCAGCATCCAGCATCGGTCCACTTTTGGATGCATGCACCCACAATTAGGGATCAACACGGAGAACCATCTTGATTGGAGCACCCAATTGAGATTTGAGTGCAACTCAACCGGAAAGTAGTAGTGTCATATCCAGAGCAACCTAATCCAGCTAGAACCAGGTATGCCAAAACGATAGACACAGCAGCATTTTTGCTCCATTTGTCCGGTCAGGTCTTCAACACAGTCTGTACTGCCTGCCAGCAACAGACGACCCCTTTCTCGCCAGCGAGAAAGACCGAGTGGGTGAGTGATGTCAAGTGGTGTTGGCTCCTCTGACATACTTACCCGAACTCGCGCGGTCTGTTTTTAACTCTTGCGTGCTCCACCACCGGCACGTGATGTAGTAGGTATAGTGCACATGTCAGGAAATGCATCTGCCTGCAGCTGACTGTACACGGTTGGTTGTGTATACCAGCTGGTTCTTGTCACCCGTTTTATGGCCCCCAACTTTGCTCAAGTTCAAACAACTATCGCGTGGCGCGGTGGTTGCTGGCTGCTCGTGAAGACCAATTACACTGACCTACACAAATTGACAAAAATGACTGCGCAGAATTAGGGCGGTTCGTCACTGTTGCATACTACTTAAAAATTGCATGCAATATGTGGGAGTGGGAACCGTGGTGTAGGGGTAAGCGTGATTGCCTCTCACCCAGTCGGCCTGGGTTCGATCCCAGATGGTCCCGGTGGCATTTTTCGAGACGAAATTTGTCTGATCACGCCTTCCGTCGGACGGGAAGTAAATGTTGGCCCCGGACTAACCAAAAGGTTAGGTCGTTAGCTCAGTCCAGGTGTAGGAGTCGTCTCCCTGGGTCCTGTCTCGGTGGAGTCGCTGGTAGGCAATTGGACTAACAATCCAAAGGTCGTCAGTTCGAATCCCGGGGTGGATGGAAGCTAAGGTGTAAAAAGAGGTTTGCAATTGCCTCAACAATCAAGCCTTCGGACACTTAGTTTCGAGTAGGAATCTCGCAATCGAGAACGCCAAGGCAATGCTGTAGAGCGAATAATTTGATTTGATTTTTTGATGTGGGAGTGGGAGAAGTGAAAAACACTAATTCTACATACAAACTCGAGTAGAGCCTGCGCAGAAATTTTGTTGTTCGGTGTTACTTGCGGAAAATTGATCTTGAAGCTTGTTGCATTCTGAGTGTGGTTCGGCTATATAGATCATCAGATAAGTTCGAAGTAACTTGATGATAACTCGTTTGACAGGTGCAAACTGATGATAGCAATGGTGGCCAGCATTCAAGTTGTCAGTTTGTTTGTCATGACCATTGGATTTGTTGTTCTTAATTCAACAAATAGACCATATTCGAGCAATCAAGATGTATTGTTAATAAGGTTCAGCTGAGAGTATTCAAGAAGCCAGGCCTACGTCGTCAAATTTATCACAAATACTTTAATTTAATAGACAAACATTAAGCTGATCTTGTCAAAACTTAGATTGCAACAATCAAACTCTCATTTAAATATTCCTGCACTACCAATTTCATGTTGTCAACACGTACACAACCCAAACACGATGTCAACACACAACCAAGCAAAGCAGAAACCAGACATCAACAGTGCAATAGTAGCGGAAAGCAGAATCGGGAGCAGAACGATTTGAGTGAACAACAACCGTTAGGTCGGCGACTGGCGGTGCGCATACATTCCATGCCTCGCAGTTTGACAACTTGGCTTAAGGCAACTGCCGAAGCGATTACGCAAATATTGCCCAAACTTGCTCGATAGCGAGATTTCGAGTTATGCAAGAAATTCGACAAACGCGACTAAAAACATTCATTCTTTCTACAATACTAGTGTGTATACGATTGTACGAGTGTGTGCCCTTTGAGTTATGGTCATTTTTCTTTACCTGTGCTTGAAGGTTACTTAAACATCAACAACAGTAATAACATCAACACATTCAACAGTCCGTGTTAAATTTCTCAATGAACGAACAAGCTTTGAGCTAAACTGAACACTCAAAAGGAAGAAAAAGAAAAGGAACGATCATATTTCGAGTGTAACAACTCAAATGGGCCAACCTACACTTGGTAGCAAATTTTGAACAATTCTTTAAACAACAGATTGCTACGGCCCCTATGAACTCACCATCTGGATGTCAATACCGCGTCCATTATTGCATCAGTTTCAAAAATTGGCGGCTCGTTTCTTCACTTCTTCGCTCGGTGGGGTCTTTAACATTTTGCGGGTCAAGCAGCAGCAAACCTTCGTCAACCGCACACACACTGGACAGGTTTGGCCGGTTTCGGCACTGCACAGCACATTGCCGAAACTTGGTGTGTATAATTGATTTCGACGTATTGTGTGTACGTTTTTATCGTGAGTTGCGACGGTACACAGCACCCCAAAAGGCGGCCGCAGGTACTTGGAGTTGAAAGCCGGGTGTTTTGAGTGCAAGTTTGCATTTAGGGCAAAAATCAAATGTGCAAGGGATTATCATAAAGGGGTTTGCTTATATTTATTTAATTTAATTTTAGAATTTTTTCCCAACGAGGAATTTGAACAGATTTTTGGTAGAAAAATGTGTCTCAAAGAATGTGTAAATTAACATCTATTTACGTGCGTTTGTACTTTTTCCACAAAAATTACATCGAAAAAGAGCCAATATGCATACTTCCAAACTTAAACTGTTTTTGAATTTTCAAGACAATGCTGCAGAGCGAACAATTTTTTAGATTTACTTTTTTTTTGAAAAGGTGCACCGTTTTAAAGTAAAGACTAGGTACTTAGAGTAATCCACCTATGTGATTGATGCCTTCCTCAATTTTTACCAACAATGGGTAATATGAGTGGTTTGGACACATATTTCAGCTATTTTTCGAGATCCAGAAAAATAAGTACACAGAAATAACTTAAGTGGTCATAACTCGAGAAAGGGTTGCCAGATCTTCAATGTTGTGGACTCGTTGGAAAGGTCTCTCGATTACCTAATCAACGATGGGTTGGATGATGGATCCGGACATCGTTTACATGCATATAAATGAGATCCGGATATATATGAAAACACCTTTTCATACATAACTTTTGAACTAGTTATGGTTTGGTCAAAATCGGTTCAGCCAGTGCTGAGAAAACTCAGTGAGAATTTTGGTCACACAGAGACATTTGTTCAGTTTTCGATTCTGAGTCGATATGTAGACATGAAGGTGGGTCTTCGAGCTTTTGATAAAAAGTTTAGAGCAGGATTATAGCCTTACCTCAGCGTTGAAGGCAAAAATCACTATATCTTCGATTAAAAAAATACCCAATTTTGCTATCAATTAGCTAGACACATTGAAAACCTTAATTTTGTTGTTTCTTGATAATTTGATCTTTATCTTATGAACGAGCAACCAGTATTCAATGTCTATTAGGCAAAATAATTAGAAAATCCTTGACTTTTTGAAAATACATTTTCAGAAATGGTTAGTCAAAGGCATTATTTTCAAAATAATAGAAATATGATTTTTCTAAAATTGAGCAATTTATAGCAGTTGTTTCAAACAATTTTTCTGATCTCGCTTAATCGATTGAAATGTAGTGAACTTATTTGATTAAATGATTGTATCTGAATTATTTTGTAGCTGACCGATTCTTCGGCTCCTTTTCAAAAAATTTCCTAAAAAGAAATATCATGTCGAGTTAACCATATAGTACCTGTTCTTCTCCTGAAATAAAAATGTAGCGTGACGGGACAACATCGTAAAACTGGACTTTTAAAAGGCACACTGCAAAAATCGCTACAGTTTTGCCAGTTTGATTTTTAAAAACTGTTGCTCTTCGACACATTATCACAAATCAAAAAACGAATCTTTTGCTCCTTGAACTGAAAGAATTGGTTGAAATTTGAGTTTTTGCCAGCCATTTCTTTTCGTGACGGGACAACGAAAGGAGCAGATTTATGAAAAAACTCCTCTCCCGTTCAATGGCTTGCAGACCACATTTGGTCAATATTCTTGGCTTTTAAGGTAAGAAAACGCATTTAAAGCACATTGCAATTATTGCATCATAATAAAAATGATTTTTTTCACATTAAAAATCACATTGAAAATTGAAAAATGTGACATTTTGGTGTAGCTTTGCTTCGGTCAGCTGTAAGTATCTCCAAAATTCTGCATTTTGTAATAAGTGAAGCAAATTGTTTTATGATTAGTATGACAAATAAACATGGATTGAATTGAACAATTCAACAACTTGAAAACTGTGCCATTATTTTCTAATTTAAATTTGATTTTGCAGCAAAAATTTGTGTTGTTCATTAGGCCGATGCAAATATTTAAAAAAGTTTTTGTCCCTCGGCCCTGGCCGAGGTCAAGGGGGGGGCAAAAAAATAAAAAAATATAAAAAATTAAATAACAAGCCATAGTCTTCAAATTTAAATGAAAAAAGTGTTTTAAAATGCATTTTACACTAGTTCAGTTGTTTTGCAATCTCTAGTTTTCAAAAAATCCTAGATCTGACAAAAACAAAAATTGTATCGAAAAAAAAGATTTTGCATCGAAAATTTTCAAAAAAAATTATGATTTTTCAATAAACCCAAACATGCTAAAAATGATTTTAAACGCAGAAGAATGTATTTTAATTTGTTTTAAGCTGGTTGCACTTGAATTTTCATTGAAATTTTGAAGTTTATTGTAAAAATATTTTATTTGCCCCCTGATTTTTCGGGCCAATTTTGAAGGGGGTGACAAAAACTTTTAAAAATATTTGTACCAGCCTTACTGCAATTAAAAAAAATCTTAACTGAAGGCACCGTTAAGTGTTACTATCAAGATAATTTTAGATTCATCTCCTAGATTACTGCATACAAAACGATTTACAACAAATTTTGATTATATTTACAATCAGCTGCAAGATGGGTCCCTAAGTTCGAAAATTTTGGATAAGAAAGCAACAATTTTCTTGGTTGCTGTGAGTCCTTTAAATAATTAGAAAATTTATAATACGAATTTTGGGGATTTAAAACACTTTGATTCTAAACTATATTTTTGGCCATAGGGAAGCACTTCAAATTTAAGTTAGACCGTTGCAAATATTTTTCAAAGTTTATGTCGGGGGACATAAACTACAAAAAATATGTGCAACGGCCTTAATTGAAAAAATACACTTGATATCCATTTCTGGTTTTCGTGCTCAACACTACAGGCCTACAAAAGTTCATTTGCAATTCACTAGGTTTTATGGCCAAATTTTGGATTGTTTTTGTTTAAGGGGTTACATACATGTAAATCGACAAAAAAGTCAGAGGTTGGTGTGAGCACACACTTAATTTTATTTAAAATCTGTTATCAGGGCATTAAAATATACATTTTCATCTACTATCAAAACAAATTTGAAAACAATTGGTTGTATCATTACCGAGATATAGCTATTTGAAGTTATCAGTTTCCAAAAACATGTGTTACGATATCTCTACACTGCCTTGACCAAATGGGCTCAAAATTTTGGTGAAGACTCGTTAAACCAGTCCTGCGTGCATGACGAAGGCCGATTTTCAAAAAACTTATTTAAAAAATGATTCAAATATTTTTGTGTTTTACATATAAAAAATCGTCAGTTTTTGATTTTTGTATTTAAAAAAAAGCATAATTTCAAAATCGGGCTTCGTCATGCACACGGGATATGTCTTGAGAGTCTTCACCCCAAATTTTAGCCAATTTGGTTCATCCCATCTCGAGATATCGTGGCACCCGTGCTTTGCGAACGGCAAAATGTTGAGCTTAAAATCGTCTCTAACTCAGTTTAATCATGTAATATCTTCATGAAACTTACAGGAGTGATTGAAAATCATCTTTCTAGTGGATTCAATAAATTTTCTGTAATATAAAAATTTTGTGATTTTCTACATGTATGTAACCCCTTAACTGCATTTGAAGAACCTTCTGTTACCAAGCCAAGTTAATGAAAAGGAAATAGTTGCAAGGAACGCCAAATCTCTATGAACCAGCCATTCACACAAGTTGTAAAATTGTTATTTCGGAAAATAAACTGAATTGAATTGAATTTCACCATGCCTCAACGAGTTTCATTATTTTAGGTTTAGTTTTTTAAACAAGGCCGGTGCAATTTTTTTTTTAATTTTTGTCGCCCTCCCTTCAAAATCGGTCCAAAAAATCAGCGGGGCAAAAATAATGTTTTCAAAATCTTCCAAATTTTGATGGACATAGAACACTTGTCAACTGAAACAAATCGAAATGCATTTTCCTGTGTTCAAAACTATATTTAGAATGTTTGTGAAATTCCGTTGCATAGTAATGCAAAAAGTTTTTTTTTTACTGAAAAAAAAAGTTCGTAAATACTTACATATTTTGAAAACTAATGATTTCCATACAACTGGGCAGGTGTAAAATGCATTTTAAAACTCTTTTTTCATTAAAATGTGAGTACCATTACTTGTTGTTTCATTTGTTTGGCAAAGGACTAATGCATTTTTTAATGGTAAAAATGATTTAAAATTTGAAGCTTTCAATCTCAATTGTGCTGTAAGTAGTCGTAATTACGTCAATTCCCAAACGAGTCCCTCAGTTGTACTTCATCTACACGTAAGTCCATTCCAGTGACGTACTCTTCACAAACTAATAATAGACGCACCAACCGCGCCACACAACCAGCAAAGCACCTCATCAATCATAGTTGCAATTCATCCCAAAGGTCATCCCTCCTGCTTAGCTTCCTGGAGTGTGAGTTACGCGATGCTCGCAGCTCAACCCTACGGCGAAAACGTCATTCGATCCGTCCCGTCATCGCTGCACCACCCATCAAATTGGACCATCATTGCGACGGCTGCTGCTGCAACGCAGTCAACTGCAGCTCCATAAAGGGCGGACCTGTAATCAGTCAGTCGCCGCGTTGATAACACTTGTTTTACTTTGCAGATTGTGCTGTTACATGGTTCGGCACCAAACCGTTCCACCTATACCCCTCCACACTGGATTCGACAAAGACTTTAAAATTGTGCGCTGCCGATTAGAGTGATTACATCAAACTGACTCATCGCAACTCTCAACGGGTGTGTAGGTATCAGGTAAACATCCATCGAAACAGGTTGCAAAAGTACATCCCACTCGTCGTGATTTGTTCAAGTTAGTTTCTATACAACAGTTGTTTGACGCTTTGTAACACAGACATGACGAATTAGTTGCCATTTGAAAGATAGAATCTCGTTAATTAAACGTGCCAGCAGCTGTTGTTTGGAGCGAAAAGCACTCTTAAAAAGTATGTGAATATTCATTAGAATATCACCCGACGTTCACGAGGGGGTATTCCCCGTACACGGCAATAAGTTACTATGTCATCAGGCAACAAGACGGGAATGCTAATGAGTTTACTTGGAAATAAACAGGAAAAGCCATTCCTAATGAGCGGGAAAGAAATTAGATAAGAGCACTTAACTGGTGAATCCTTTGAACACTTCACGATGCATAGAGTAGATGTCCCTATTTTAGGCAACTCATTTCGGAATTTTGTCAAAAACAGCTTTACCAAGAATTGCCAGTTATGGATGATTGTATAGCTGAGCCTATGCTTCACATGATACAACATGTTGATATACCAAGCTAACTAAGTGAAAAAGCGGATGTATTTCGGGCCCAACGAGACAAATTTCGACCTGATGATGCTATCCGCGCTACAGTTTGCATACAAAGATCCAACCTAGTTATCCGGCGTCCTTCAATACCTTGAAACATTCAGCTCTCGTAATCTTCAGTCTGTTGCCAACCCGCGCGAGGTTCAGAAGGAATATACGAATAGCGCGGCTTGAAACCACATTTTAATAGCTCTAATTCATTTGTTTCAAATTTGTCGAACCCCCGACCCGGGTCATTTCTGTGGAGGACTGCAAGGAAATCCATTTGCAAACGCCACATGCAATCACACCACAACACATCGGACCAATCAATATGCAAAGAAGCAAACAACACAACCGGCCACCGCAACGGCGTTTTATGCAAATATAGTTTGAGCTTTGCGTCGAGTTGCTCACCGTGGTAGTTTGGTGTGTGTGTGTGTGTGTGTGTGTTTTTGATGTCCAAACACACCTTTCGCCACTTTCGCTTGATTTGCACATGGATGCATAACAAACACACACACTCATACTAGCGCGCAGCCAAGAAACAAAATAATGCAATCTTCGTGACGTTTGATCGATGTCTGCCAGAAGTGTGCGATTTAAAGCGTTCCACGACACGCGCGCACGACAAACGCTTTACAACCGTTTGGCGGAGACTGTGTCGAGTGTGTTCCCATGACATCGCGTTTCATCGCTACCTTCTATTGTTTGCTCTTGTTCCCGACCCCGCCCGATCTTTCTTCTAACCTACTGACTTACTCTAGAGAGAGAGAGAGTTATACCTAGAGACAGAGAGACAGATTGCGGTATTGGGTTGCGAAAAGGTGCCACGGCGATTGTTCTGCCCTTAAGTGGAACGGAGCATTCAGAGCGTTGGGTGGTGGCCTTTTTTAAGTTTAAACGTGAGAACTTAGAAATACAGTCGACCGAGTTGTCAATATACAAGGGACCATCGTGGAAGAGAATCATCAGTTTAAGGAACGATGCAAAAAAACCTGACTGAAAATATTTTTTTTCCTGACACAACGTGAAAATTTTAGTATTTTAGTATTTATTTTTGTGTACATCCTTGGACCAATTTCGCCCATTCTCCTTTGATTTTAGAATATAAACTGAAGTCGTCCAGCGTGTACAAATAGGGGGGTCTTTCTGTGTATTTTTGGATGCGTTGTATGGGAACTGCATAGAGAAATTCGGACAAGTTGGTGGCTGCTTGGGAGAATTTTCAGTGCGCGTTAGATTTTCATTGAGAGCTTTATGGATACGAATGCACTTGGCTGTTCCATGATTCTAAGACGATTTGGCGTGTTCGCTCAAATATGTTTGTAAAACTTTCTTAATTGTTATAAATAGTAGAACGGCATGTTGCTTCCAAAAAGCGTTTTTAACTGAAATAAAGTAATAAATAGCTCAGTTAAAAGTGAGCAAGCAAGTTCATCGACAGATTTGCAAAATAATTTGGAAGAAAATAGAACAAAATCTTCAACCTACCAAGCATACAATAATTTCCTTTACATGTTGTTTGTCCAAAAACAAAAATCAAAATAAAGCTGTCGTAATAATGTGTAATTGGTTTGAATTCTTGAGTTTTGATCGTTTAATTTTTTTTTTGAGAAAATTTTATAAAGTGATGTTTTTTATTTTATATTTTGTAGATTTTCATAATTTTCGTCGATAATTTTTTTTTCCCCTCTAGTTTTTTAGGAAAATTTTCAAGAGAAACGTAAAATACTATGTTTTTGGCCTAATTGTTTTGGTCAGGAAACTAGAGCACGTGATTTCAGGATTAGAATGGTCAACATCCGGAATGTTTGCCTAGTGAGAATTGAGAATAATGATTTTTTTTGCTCTAATCTAATCCAATGGAACATAACAGAAGTCATTCTAAAGAAAACTCCAGGGGAAAACTTGTGATTGGATTACGCCTCATGTTTTAATTTAGTTTTTTTTATATACAAAACAAGCTAATTATAGAAAACAACAATGTAAAAAGCATTTCAGTTTTACACTTCTTGAAGAATAATAATTGCTGTAATTTGAAAGAGTTACTATTTTAATAAAAATCATAAGATCAACAGTTCTCACAGCAATATTGCTAACATCATCTATTTTTTTTTATTATGTATAAAAGATATTTTTTAAATATGATTGAGCTAAAAAACTTGAAAATTACTAAAAAGATTGTTTGTACAGGTAAACATTTTGGCCACGCGTCGCCTCTGCCATTTTGTAAGAAAGCACTCTATTTTTTAAATAAAGTATTCATGCCAGAACAAAAAATGAAGTAAAACAATTTTTTAAATGCCTATTCAAAATATATTTTTTTCATCATGTTCAGATTTTTCAAATTTATTCTTTTTCATAAATATAGAAAACATGCAAAAAACAAAACTGGTGATCGATTTTCTTCTGGATTCGATTGTTAAGTAAATGTCACAAGATCTTATCAAGACACTATAAGAAGACGACCTATCAATCAAATAAAAGCTTTGCAATCTTTTTAACTTATTTTGAATTTAGAAGTAGAGCAATTCTCTACGAAATCGGTCTTTTTTCTTAAATTTTAATTTTTGTATTTTTCAATCCGACTGAAACTTTTAAAGTGCCTTCGGTATGCCCATAGAAGACAATTTGCATCATTAGTTTGTCCATATAATTTTCCATACAAATTTGGCAGCTGTCCATACAAAAATGATGTATGAAAATTCAAAAATCTGTATCTTTTGAAGGAATTTTTTGATCGATTTGGTGTCTTGGGCAAAGTTGTAGGTATGGATACAGACTACACTGGAAAAAAAATGATACACGTTAAAAAAAATTTGATGATTTTTTATTTAACTTTTTGTCACTAAAACTTGATTTGCAAAAAATACACTATTTTTTTCTGTAAATGTTTTAGATTGATATCAACTTTTCAGAAATTTCGAGGTTGTGCAACAAATTTTTGACCTGGTTATGATTTTTTGTACCTAAACTGATTCTTTCAAAAAATCGAAATATTGGTCGCAAAAATTTTTCAACTTAATTTTTCGATGTAAAATCAAATTTGCAAGTGAAATTATGATACAGTGCATCGTTTTCAGGTTCAATCCATTTTGAGGTGACTTTTTTGAAAATAGTCGCAGTTTCTCATTTTTTTAAATTAGTGCACACAGAAAAAAAAATGATGGTAATATTCATCAGGAAATGGTGACAGATTTTGTGTAAAAAAAAAATAATTATAATTTTACCCCAGAAAATGATGAATTTTCATCAGTTATTGATGAATGTTCATCAGGTTCACATTTTTACATATTTTTCATGTAATATTACTCAAAAAAGAGGTAATATTCAACCTACCAAATTTTCAACATTCCAAAATTCAGCATTTTTTTCTGTGCACATGTTTGTCCACTTTTGAAAAAAATATTTTTGAAGAGCTGAGAAAATTCTCTATATTTTACATTCTTGAACTTTGTTGACCCTTAGTTGCTGAGATATTGCCATGCAAAGGTTTAAAAACATGAAAATTGATGTTTTCTAAGTCTCACCCAAACAACCCACCAATTTCTAATGTCGATATCTCAGCAACTAATGGTCCGATTTACAATGTTAAAATATGAAACATTCGTGAAATTTTTCGATCTTTTCGAAAACAATATTTTCAATATTTTTTTATATCAAGACTAACATTGAAAAAAAAACCTTTTTTTTGCAAATGAAGTTTTAGTGACAAAAAGTTAAATAAAAAATCACCACATTTTTTTTACCGTGTATCATTTTTTTCCAGTGTAGTCCGTATCCATACCTACAACTTTGCCGAAGACACTAAATCGATAAAAAATTCCTTCTACAGATACAGATTTTTGAATTTTCATACATCATTTTTGTATGGACAGCTGCCAAATTTTATGGAAAATTATATGGGCAAACTAATGATGCAAAATGGCTTCTTTGGACATACCGAAGGCACCAAAAAAGTTTCAGTCGGATTAAAAAATACAAAAATTAAAATTGAAGAAAAACGACCGATTTCGTAGAGAATTGCTCTATAGATGGTTAATGAATCAAATGCTTTGCCTTCATCACCTTACTGAGGAAAGGCTATAAAATCACTCGAAAAATGAACTTCTTAATTCGACCTCGTAGACCTACCTTCACGTATGCCTATCGACTCAGATTCAAATTCTGAGCAAATGTCTGTGCGTGTGTATGTCTGTAAGTCCGTGCACCGAAAAAAAATGCACTCGATTATCTCAGGACTGGCTGAACCGATTTGTGTCGTTCTGGTCTCATTCGATCCGTCTTAGGGTCCCACAAGATCTATATTAACTATTATGAAATTTTGTTAAGTATTTCAAAAGTTATGCTAAAAAAACGATTCTTGCTAAAGTTTGAAAGATTGTTAAAAGGGTGGTTTTTGTAAGAAAACCCGTCTGATCATACATTTCTAGAAAGGTATTTGAAAGACCTTTCTAATGAGCCCAAAACATTGAAGATCTGATAACCCTATCAAAAGTTATGAGGACTTTAGTGTCATTTGTACACATTTTTGAGGCCGGATCTCAGATATGTTGATGAAAAATTTGTCCGGGTCTATCATGCGACCCATCGTTGGATAGGTAATCAAAAGACCTTTCCAACAAGCCCAAAAGATTGAAGATCTGATAACCCTATCAGAAGTCATGAGCACCTAAGTGTCATTTGTACACATTTTAGAGACCGGATCTCAAATATGTTGATGAAAAAGTTGTCCGGATCTATCATGCGACCCATCGTTGGATAGGTAATCAAAAGAACTTTCCAACAAGGGTGTAAAAAGGGTGAAGAAAGGTATTTGAAAGACCTTTCTAATGAGCCCAAAAGATTAAAGATCTGATAACCCTATCAAAAGTTATGAGCAATTTAGTGTCATTTGTACACATTTTAGAGGCCGGATCTCAAATATGTTGATGAAAAAGTTGTCCGGATCTATCATGCGACCCATCGTTGGATAGGTAATCTAAAGACCTTTCCAACAAGTCCAAAAGATTGAAGATCTGATAACCCTATCAGAAGTCATGAGCACCTAAGTGTCATTTGTACACATTTCAGAGGCCGGATCTCAAATATTTTGATGAAAAAGTTGTTCGGATCTATCCGGAGATCTGGCTCCCGGGATTTGGTTGATTTGAAACTCCCGGGAAAAATGAACAGATATATTTTTTTACTGCCTTAAGGCTTAAAAAACTTTAAAGTAATATAACTATTGAAAGTGAACAGCCCCGTAGGTGTTGTTCTAATATTACGTCCAATGATTTTTGGGATTCTAGACCCCATACTCCATGTAGATATGTTGTAAGAAGTAAAATTTAGATAAAATTTGTAGGTTTGACATTCTTACTACAGAAACAAATAAGTACATAATTGTGAGGAAGGCACCAACCACCATCGGTGGATTAAGTAACGTTTTTTTCGTTAGACTCTCTCCAACTGTAGAAAGTACAATCAAAATCCACGACATAATCTAACATGAATGCTTCAAAGCATAAATTATCATTATTTTCACATGGATGTGTAAGCCGTTGAATGGTACTGTTAATTAATGTCTGATTCAATAAGGTTTTCCTGAATATTCCACATTGGTATCCGTGTCCTTCAACAACGGTAATGGGTCGCGTGTGTCGATTTCCAAAAGAAGGTTTTAGGAAAACCCCTTTCTGGTTTCGGAAAGTTTTTTTTATGCTTCCATAACCCAGTATGAATACAACCATAGAGAATTTCAACTTGCTCAAAATTTTGATATAGTGAAAAGGCTGCTCTGGAAACGAGACCAAAACCACCGTAATATCTCCTTCCATAACAATCACCGTGGTAGATACTGCAGATCCCATGCACCACAGGTGACGACCAGTCGCGATACGTTCTCCAACCGGGGACTCCGGATCACCCAGTCCAGATGTCCGTCGCCCGGTAACGCGTAGAATACGATTTTCGGCACGCCGGATTCGATCGAAAAGAGATGATTCACCGTGGACACAATGTAGTTTACGACGCAGCTTGAGGTGGCCACCGATTGGGCAAATCAACTGACCAGAAGCAGTGCGGCTAGAATCCGTCCGAGGTGATCCATGTTTGTAACATGACTGACCTTGCACGTGGTCGATAAATTACATTGCGTATCTGTTTTCAAAATGAACAGCAGACGCGCCCAATTGTCTTGACCGTTTCCGGAATACACAAGACATTGTTACCGCTAAATTTGCACACAAACCGACATCCATCAATGACACACACTCGATGTGCATAAGTAAGGTCATTTATCAGAAAAGTCAACGTGAGTTGGGTACCTAATTAGCATGAGGCTATTCTGGTCTATTATCGAAAGTGAAGGTCGCGTATGAGGTAATAACCAGACATATCAAATTTAAGTTTGAGGGAAATTCAGCATCATTTCCACCTGATCAATCGCCGGCTACTTAATGTTGAATAGACGTTTCTCCGACAGTTATAACGTGGGTTCAAACCAATCAACGAAGGTACCCCCCAAGGCCTGCGATACAGAGAGAGGGAGATTGTCAGACCCAGCCAGCTGCAGCTCCACGTTACATAACGCCAAGATTAACCACGGCGTGGTGAGCAGCAGCAACTCTCACCGGGTTTGGCCAGGCCTGGCCCGACCTGTCTTGGCGCTGAATATGACTAAATAAATTACACGCACGTAATATCTGCAAGCAAGCAGCGGCGGCGGCAAGGCGATCTCCCTCCACTGAACCAGATATTGATAGACGGAGCGTGAGTAGGTACCTGCCTTCTCTCGCTGAATCGAAAAGAAGTTCGAAAAGTTGGTGAAAATAAAAACTCCAAAAAAGATCCGCGCCCGATAAAGCCGGGGGAAATTGTGCAAGCCTAATGCGCACCCCCAGTAGAAAAAAGGGTGAAGAACTAGCTCATTCAAGCCTCAGTGTTGAGGTCTCCCTCCTTTAGGCAATAACTGGTAAAAGGCGCAAAAGCTGAGTGGGCTTGGTTCAGAGCTGCAATGGACAATACGCGGCCAGCGCGCGTGGAAATTGATTTGCAACTATTGCAACTGGCGCGCAAAATCGCGCAGAAAAGACATGGAAACGGCGAAATGTTTTCAGGAGTGTTGAGAGCCGTTACAGAGCTTGAACAATGTGCTAAACTAATGCGTGTAAGCACAAAATTGGAATTGGTTGATGTGAAATTGATCCGTTCAGAATTATGAAAGGGTGATGTCATTGAGTTATCAAAACCGTTAGAAATTTATGGACGTAAATTTAAAAAGATATTGATAAGAAACCACTTATAGTGAAACTGCAACAAACTTCAACGCGAAAAGGTAAACATCGTCGTTGATTGAGACAAGCCTCCTACCAAGTGTTATGAAAACAGAATATCAACTTTCTTCGAATGTTATTTCAAAACAACCTTTCCAGCGAAACCAATGTTCGGATCTTGACTATCACAAATCCCTTTACAGTGCCATAAACAAGTCAAATAAGCATTTTCCGTGTTGTGTAAACACAAACTTCGTTCCTCTGGCCCGAACTGAAATCACTGAAAAACGAATCCCGAAAAAAACACGTCCATTTAATTGCCCGGCCGCGACCGAGCAAAGCCAGAGCGGACACTTCCTAATAGCAGATGAAATCGACTCCCAGAAACTTCTAGTGTTACTAGAATGTGTGACCTGGCGTTCTGAACTCGCGGGGAACAAAACGCACCTAATGCCATGGCGCACCTCTCGCACCGCTGGCTGATTTGATACGTATACTTACTATAGTGGCGTTAGTGGACTATATAGTGTACACTCTATAGTAGCGGAGTAAACTAGTGGCGCTTTTATTGCCATTTTCCCTTGACACAGTTGTTGTCGGTGGGCCTTCTCGAACCAGGAGGGATTACTATAGAGCAGTTCTGCGTGATTGGCTTGATTTCTTGTTGCTTTTTAAGCTGATTTATGTTGGATTTAGGTTTGATTTGGTGGAACAAATCCATGTTTATCTGTTATGTCAGTGCTAACAATTTGGTGGTAGTGAAACTGAAAACAATGGCAGTGCAATTTTAATAGTAGTTTATGCAACAAGTTGCAAAAAGATGATTTTTTCAGCACGAGTCGTACATTTATCCAACGAGGTTCACCGAGTTGGATAAATACGAAGAGTGCTGAAAAAATCAAGTTTTGCAACGAGTTCCATACAATATTTTTTGCAATTCCAAAAAACACACGCTGAGTGAAATTTTATGTCAAATTTTCATGTATTTTGTCAATAAATCATTTAAATCAAAAAAATGTTGAAAAGTGTTACTTTTCGAAACAAGTGCTGAAAAGTTCAACTTTTCAGCACCCATTTGAGTGCTGAAAAGTAGAACTTTTCAGCATTTATTTTGAAAAGTGTTGCTATTCGATTCTGTTATTTTTGGTACAGAAAAGTAGGCCATTTCGTCGTTCAAGAATGACAGGAAAAGTAAGTAGTTTCACGACGGAATTGCAAAAATAATTTTATTCTAGTTTTTATTAGGCCGTTGCAAATATTTTTCAAAGTTTATGTCGTGATTCGACTATCCGAAGTCCTATACAAACCTTAAGATAATCGAGCTTCGGATATTCGAAACTTTGGATTATCGAGGCTTTGGATAATCGAGTCTGGACTGTACACAGCAAATAAAGTAGTAATCCAGCTGCGTGTAAAAGGCCTGGGTGTAAAATAAATGTTGCATTATTTTATGAAATTCTCTGTAATATTACACCCTGAAATATGTAGCCCATCAGTATGGGAAACCTACTTGACCGAAATGTCAAGCTCATATATGCGTTTATCCTTTCAATTCTTCATCGAGTATGATGGCCGAGCGGGCTAATGCGCCAGCCCTTACAGTTGGTGCTGGGTTTGAATCCCGTCGGTTGCAACTTTTTTTTTGTGAGTAGAAAAATTGTACATGCAGTGTGTAATATTAAGTGTTTATTTTGACGAAGGTGATGTGCATGCTTTTGCATGCGATTTTACCATCGGATTTTTTGCTGTGTATTTGTACTTTTTTATTTTTTTAATAGGGAGTAGTACCAATTCCATCCTGCACCAGATTATCAACGCTATGACAGCCACCTATATCCACGCCCATCTCAACTGCGGATTAGGAGAATGCCAATTGATGATGATCCACTTTTTTAAGGTTGCGAATTCCAAAAAAGTGTTTACATGGTTTGTGGATGGTCCCTATGGGAAAATTCGCAAAAAAGTATGAGGAAAAGTGAAATTTTCAATATTCCACTATGAGATCGACGCCGTCGTGCTAACTAGTCGTACACAGAAAAAAAAAAATCATGGTAATATTACATCTGGGAAGGGGTACATCTTTTATGTCAGAAAAAAGGTGTAATTTTACCTCTGGAAATGTGTAATTTTAACACTTTTCTCGTGTAATGTCACTTTTTGCCTTCCTCACCTAAATGAGGAAAGGCTATAAAATCACTCGAAAAATTAACTTCTTTATTCGACCTCGTAGACCCCCCCCTAAAACAATTTTAGCTAAACTTCCGAAGATTGTAAAAAGGGTGGTTTTTGTAAGAAAACCCGCCATGCTATACATTTTTAGAAAGGTATTTAAAAGAACTTTCCGCGTTCTAAAGATTGAAGATCTGACAACCCCATCAAAAGTTATGAGCACTTAAGTGTTATTTATATACGTTTTTGAGGCCGGATCTCAAATATTTTGATAAAAATATGCCAGGAAGGCACCAACCACCTAAAGGTGGTTAAAGTAAAGTTTTTAGTCTAAATTTAGGTAAAATTACATCATAAAAGAGGTAATATTAAACCTTCAATAATTACAGCTTCCAAATTTACATTATTTTTTTCTGTGTACACAGCAAAAAATAATGTAAATTTGGAAGCTGTAATTTTGGAAGGTTGAATATTACCTCTTTTATGATGTAATTTTACCTCAATTTAGACTGAAAAAGTGGCATTACACCAGAAAAGTGTTAAAATTACACATTTTCAGAGGTAAAATTACACATTTTTTCTGACATAAAAGATGTACCCATTCCCAGATGTAATATTACCATGATTTTTTTTTTCTGTGTATTTCACTTTTTGACGCTTCGAGAAAAACGCGTTTTAATGTTTGACCTTGAATAAACAAAAACGAGAGCACGCAATGTAAACAATAACAAACACGTTTTGTGTGGATGACCATTCTGTGCATTGCCCCGAAGTTTGGTTGTATTTGGTTGCTGCAGTTCCGAGTTATAACTGAAAATGTTTACCGTAGTCGTGCTCGTTCCTGTGTCAAACGCGTTCTGACCTGAAATCCCTTTGGCAAATTGTCGCACTTACATCAATTTTCAAGCTGTGTCAAGATAGCACGACAAGATTGAAACTTTTTGCATATGTGAAAAGTGACAAAAATGCACGAAGTTTTTTCGGTTTTTATTGAATATCTCAGGATTGAAATCGAATTTTGGGGATCTGTGAAGGTCAAAAGGTGAGGCATTGTGAGCTGCAAAAAAATGGCGTTCTCAACTCGATTTGGTCCAAAATCGACATACGACAAGTTAGCACGACAGTTTGTGCGACCCGTAAATCTTAAATTGACACAGTTACTTATTTTTGCCTAAGGAATCGAGTCAGAAGATATCTCAGAAGCTTTTTCAATTGATTTTAGAAGGAAGGCACCAAGCACTGAGGTGGTTTTGGGGATTTTTCCCATGCAAACTGCAAGGGCTTAGAGGGAGGGGTTCCCGTGGTAAGGATGAGCTCAAATTAGTAATTCAGCCTAGTGATGGGTCAATCTTCGATTTCAGGAGGTAGCCCCGAGGAAGCCCTATGTTGGATTCGGAGTCGGAGTCAGTAGAGTCGGAAGCCTGGGTCATTAAACCGTCATAAGTTGGAAATGTACCGACTGTCCTTCAAGAACATCAAAATGTACACAATGAATAAAATTCGCAATTCGCAATTCACAATGAATAAAATATGGTAATATTTATAATCTAAGAAGGGCCTAGTATTTTTTCAAACACGTGAATTCATGATGTTATTCTTAACATGTTTTTGGTGTGAAACATTTCTTTCGTGAAACTTGCCACCAAGTGTTTTCTGTTGATCGAAGCCAGTTATACTAGCACTAAAAGGTTTATGGTTATTGAGAATACGCATCATACGTTATACAAGGAATTTAAGGGATTTGTCTACAACAGTGTAGCAGCGTAAGACTCGAAATACTATTAAACATATTTAATTCGCACAAACGATCAATATCCAAGAACCCGCGGTAATTCTCGCTATGGTGACCTTGCCTTCCCTCCGCGGTTAGAGCGTTCCACAAGATCTATGTTTGCTTCTCTCTTCCAACGAACACATTCTAACGGGTGCCGAGCCAAGCTTGTTTCCCTGGCACGCGTAACAAGTAGCAGGCAAATGTCAAGACCTGCGCGAGAGATTGTAAACAACCATTCCAAACTGGACCTTGGAGTCGGTCTTGGGTGCTCCATGGGGTAAAGAAGTTTGGGCAGATGCAGCTCGAATCGTGTCGAATCGAATGTCCGTTTAGTGGACTACTTTTTGTACTGTCGGTGACGATCCGGATTTCCCCCCCGGCGCTGTTAAAAATAGACAATTTTCAGAGCAACAGCAGCAGCAACACTCCGGCTATTTAGCGCTAGCGCTGATGGATTTTCAGTCATATTTTTCTTTCCCAACTCCCCTGTTTTGTCGTCGTCGTCGTACGAGACTCTGGTCCCATCTCGCTCTGGCCAACGGCGGGACCATCTCGGACGAAACCGATCTGTCAACTTGTATCTCTTCTTTCCCTCCGCGTTCGTGTCAAAGATTCCAATTGTGCAAGCTTACCAGATTTTCGTCCCGGATGCAGCAGAAGCTCCCAGAATAAATCAGCAGCTAGTCCATGCTCCGGAATTCTCCTTGGATGGCTTCCCACACGGCAGCAGCAGGTTCTCAACTCAAGGCAACACACAAACCCACACACACACACACACTTGGGATACTCAAGAATCTTCCTCTTGCCCGTCCCTCTGTGGAACCACTTCTCCCTTCCGCGCTTGCAGCTGGAACTTCTTCGGCGCACCAACTCGATGCCACTTTTGACAGGTCTTCCGAAACTCGCTTCCCCCAAAAACTTTTCACGCACTTACTTTCTTCGAGAACCCCTTGCTCACTAACACCCACCGGTAGGCCGGAACAACACACACGTTTGTCATCCGGAAACAATCCCCCCGAATCAGCAGAACTGGTTCCAAAAAGCAGCAGCAAAACGCGAAAACGGTGAACGCGCGACCAACGACCGCGACTACGACGCGAGATTGTAAAACGCAAACTGGCAGCCAGCAGCAGAAATCGAGACTCGGCGAGCAGTGGTGCTAGTGCGATGACGGTTGTTGGGCTGACACTGCTGACGGGTCGCACAAAAACCGCGTAGTTAAAACTAACATTTTTGAATGATTTTTAATAATGTTGTTTCATACCAATTTTGCATCAATGCATAAGTTTTGGATCAAAACTGATGTTTCTTCTAAACACCCTTTCTCCAATTTGGAACTGATAATAGTGTGTAGCTTATGGACGACCACTTGCAGCCAAGGTTTTGTTTACTTTCCTGGTGTGCGTGTGTTTGACGTTTGGCTTGCGCAAGTTTGGGAAGAGACTGGCGAACGCGCGAAAGAGCACGCTGGTGGAAAAGTAAGCAAAAATGGGTAAAATTGGTCGAAAAATTTGCTTTCTGGAGCAACCAGGGGGATGCTAACGGCAGCTTTCTTGGGGGTTGGGATTGGGATTGGTATTGAGGTTTTGCTGTGCGCGACTGTGTTTCAAATGTAGGTGGCGCCAAAATGAGGTTACTTGCCTAAAATCGTATGCCGTATTGAAGAACAAAATCGATTATTTCTCATGATTCCCTGGATCAATCTTAATGAAACTGGTTGCAAAAGACGAGAATTTTTTTTTGCTTTAAAACAACGAACATCAAATTTTGGGCGCGCAAAAAATTGTGAACTTTTTCTTTGAAAAACATGTTTTGGAACACGAAAAAAAAAATTTCCCTGAGTATATCAATCAAGAACAAAACAGTAAAATTTTAATTACAAATTAGCGAATATTTGAATAAGCGAACAGTAGCAAGTTTAGAATTAACCTTGGAATTAACCAATATGCTCTGTACCTGGGTGCAGAATAGTTGTCCGCAAAGCGGCCTCAATTTAGAACTGTCAAAGCGGAACCAATTTACTGTTCGCAAAGTAATACCAAGAAGTGGCAAGTATTGTGATCGATCTATAATTTATTTTGTCAGGAATAAAAAAAAGTCGATTGCGTTGAGCTATTAAGATATTCGAAGTCAAAACATCTTAAGAAGAGGGTTGTAACCGAGATTGGCATGATTCGTTGCTAACATTTCAAAATCGCTATGTCTCACGCAAAACTTATGTTTATGACGATTTTTGAAATGTTAGCGACGAATTATCAATGACTATGAATGGTACCTGCCAAATAATATTGGATAATCTTACTCCGATATTATCACTGCACATCAAAGATACATAATCTCGGAACTTTTATTCGGTTGCTCTTCTGGTTCACGAAATTCCACCCACTTCGTGATGAAAAATTGTCATCACGAGGAAAACAAAAAAGGCCTCTTTTGGCCACCCATTTTTTAGTATACGAAGAAAAAAGTGGGATGCACTTAATTTTTCATCGAAAACATCAACATCAACAGATTCAAAATGTTTCAAAACAATTCACTTCAGCAGCAAAAAATATGTCACGCTTGAGCTTAAACATAGCCTTCTACTTTGTTTATGTTTACAGCTGTAGTGCTGTTGTATTAGTGGGGAGCAGTGGGGAGCTTTCGAAAATCACGTTACGCATTCTGTCTTTTCAGCACCCAGCTCTGTACTTTACTTCTAGAGATTTTTTTAATAGGTCCTATAAACATATGAAACAAAATAAAATAGCTTTAAAAAAAACTTTAGATTTGTGCATGGAGATGTTTCGGTTTTTCGAATAAGGCCGTTGCAAATATTTTTCAAAGTTTATGTCGACCCAAAAAATCCGGAGGCAGAAAAATATAGTGTAATGCCATGTTAAGTGTATTTTGAAACATTTTTTTCATTCAAATGGAACCATGTCTTGCAATTTTAATTTTTATATTTTATATTTTTTGTCCCCACTCCCCCTTTGACTTTGTCAGAGTCGTGGGACATAAACTTCAAATAATTTGCCTAAGGCAAAAAGCAAAGCAATTCACTTTAACGACCCCCGGTTCTTTTGTGGCCTCTGTTGCAAGTTACTGCTCATTTCTAGGCGTCCGAAGGTTATGTGGTGAGTAACCCAAAACTTATATTACGCAACTGGACCGACGTTTTACTTCCCCATCCGATAGAAGGCCAGGAGGATAAGGCGGGAATCGAACCCGCGCCCCATAGCAACTAAGGGATCGGCAGCCGAAGCCGCTAATCGAGGCCCTTCATTGCAACGACCTATATATGAAAAAAAAATTAAATGGCTTATAAATATACACACCAAATTTTTTTCACTGAAATTCAGTAAAGTTTTATTGAATTTTCATCTAATGAAATTTCAGTAAACGATTCAATAATTAAGATTTACTGAATCCTCAGTTAACTGACATTTGTCACTTTGACAGATAGTTTACTGAAATTTCAGCAAAATGGCTGTCAGGGTTGTTAAAATATCAAAATATCAGCTCTCAGCAACTACAATTATCCCGCCTGAATATTCATGCCTCAAATACAACTGCTCTTCTCTCTTCATTGAAACTCTCAGCGCCGAACATAGCCGAACACGTTTTCGTGCTTGCACACTCGCGATTGACATTTTCCTTTTCTCTCTCATTCCCGCTTCCACGATCATGCTACCGCAACAGCGTTTAACCACAAAAGCCGCCACAAAACCAATTTCGCAAACGCAGTTTGACGGGACGTCATGCGTGGTCGGATCCTAATCGCCATCTCGCGTTCTCTCATTGCAGTTTTTGGAGAGATTGAGAGACTCAGCGGTGAGAGCGCATAGTCGGGGTAAAGGGAAAGAGTGATAGAGAGAGAATGACATCGCTGGGAATCACGAGACACAAGAAGAGATCTCACAAGCTATAGTGACGGCCACTATACTCTCGGATATTTTTGGTGCAGAGATAATCTATTGATAGCTTTTTTATCACTCATTTGCAACACTGATGGCTGTCAAAAAACTGAAATTTCAGCAAAAGAAACGTTTACTGAAAATTAAGTAATTTTTTTGTTTCAGTTTGACAGATCAATTGCTAAAGATTCAGCAATCGTTGCTGGTATTTCAGTTATTTGATTTTGTTTGTCTGTGGCAGTGCGTGGCCGAATGGTTACGCTGTCTGCTTTGTAAGCGGATGATTCTGGGCTCGATTTCCATCTGCTGCAACCTTCCATCGGATGAGGAAGTAAAATGTTGGTCCCGGCCTTGGTTGTTAGGCCGTTAAGCCATTCCAGGTGTAGGAGTCGTCTCCATGCCATAAGTACAAACAACACACCAAACCAAGCCTACTCCGGTGGAATCGCTGGCGGCGGTTGGACTCGCAATCCAAAGGTCGTCAGTTCAAACACTGGGGTGGAAGGTTCCTTGGAGTAAAAAGAGGTTTGGGTGCTCTCCCCATTCAAGCCTTCGGACTCCTAGGTTCGAGCAGAAACTTGCAATAGAGACCACAAAAGACCCGGGGGTCGTTAATGTGGATGATTTGATTTGATTGTCTTAAAAAATGATTCCAGTACTGTATTTACACATAAACCCCGATGGTTTGACACCAACTGTTGTCAAACGAACGGGATCAATTTACACGGAGTTTACACACACTACCAAACGTTTGTTTTGATTGTGTGCCATGCGCCATGTAAAAAGTGACAGTTCGTCACTTTTTAGTTTGACATTGACCAACCAACGGGATACAAACTAAAAAAGTGTCAAACGAAAAAGTGACCAACCACCGGGGGTTGAGTGTATCGAGAAATTGAAAGTGAGATTGAGAGAGAGCGTGCAACATGGAGTTAAATTTTCGAAGTGTCATGAGAACCTTCACAGCAACTGCACAGAAAATTTAACTCCATGTTGCCCACACTCTCACTTTTAATTCCTCGATACATTTATTTCATCAATCCTCCAAATATAAAAAAAAACAGGTGGTTAGCATAGAAGCATTTGTTGTTCACATTTTTCCTACCTTTGTTTCTAAAGATCGCAATACAAAATAAAAAAACACAACACATTTGGAAGAGGATTTTCTCTGGGCAGCATCCAAACAGTAAGTCAAATCTGACATTACAGTTTGACAGATATGCATTTACTGATTTTTCAGCAATGTTTTTGTTTTTTGTTCATTGCCGAATTTCAGCAAAAGTGAATCGCAGTCAAGGGGCTGGAAACTCTAATTTTACTTAGGAATACTGAGTATACTAACGATATTCCAGTATACTTGTTAGTATACTAACCGAAAAGCAATAAACGGTTAGTATATTAAGATACTCTCAGTATATTGGTAAGTATACTGGAAATATGTAAAGGAAATAATAAGTATACTAACATATATTTTGATATACTGGGTAACATAATAATTATAGCTCTAAGAGTTTCCAACCCCTTGATCGCAGTCAGTTATTTATATTACTGAAATTGCAATCCAAAATTTGCTGTGTGAATAAGTAAATGCAAACAAATTTCCTTTAAAAAAAATTTTACTTTTTGTGGCAACCAATTTAATCTTGAATTGCAGTGTTGCCATGCACAATTTTAGCTTTAGTACAAAATCTACTGACGCTAGTCTCCGTAAGATGTCAGCGCTATCTCGAAAAATACTGCTGTAAATAAACTGAACTTGCTGCTAGTATAAATTTGCAGCGGTACAGTACGAACACGGAAAAAATAGACCGCATTTTGTGCGGATTTCAAAAGCACCTCATTCCTTTAGTTTCTTTTCAGAAAGTCAAATTCATATAAAATGTGTACCAGCCTTAATGTGTTTGAATATCCTCAATATTATCCTCAATACAATCCAATAAAACATCTGATTTTTCAAAAGCCTGATTGAGGTTTTGCAGCGCGACTGTGTTTCAAATGTAGGTGGCGCCAAAATGAGGTTACTTGCCAAAAATCGCATTCCTTTCTGCTGGATTGAAGAACAAAATCGCTTATTTCTCATGATTCCCTGCATCAATCATAATGAAACTGGTTGCAAAAGACGAGAAAAATTTTTTGCTTTAAAATAATGAACATCAATTTTTGGGCGCGCAAAAATTTGTGACCTTTTTCTTTAAAAAACATGTTTTGGAACACGTTAAAATTAGTTTCCCCGTATATATCAATGAAATATACAGTTATATAGTTGATAACAGATGTGTTAACGTATACTCAACCATTTCTATTGATTTTTGACAGACTTTATTGCCAAATAGTCCAAATTACTATCTTTTTTATAAATTTACAGTTTTCTCATAGAAAAATCAAGCAAATTTTGGAAAGTTGAACTCCAAATTGTTGGAAATAATTTTTCTCATCCGAATCCGGCATAAGTTTTGTAAAAATGTTGATTACAGAGAATTTGCAGCAAAGCTAAAAGACACGTGTCGCCACCTATGAACAAATAGCGTAAACCTATGATTTTTAGAAAAAATGTGTTTTTTCCTTCCTAATCAACATTTTTATAAAACTTATGCCGGATTCGGATGAGAAAAATTATTTCCAACAATTTGGTGTATAACTTTCCAATATTTGTTTGATTTTTCTATGAGAAAACTGTAAATTTAGAAAAAGATAGTAATCTGGACTATTTGGCAAGAAAGTCTGTCAAAAATCAATAAAAATTGTTGAATATACGTTAACACATCTGTTATCAACTATATAACTGGTTATTTCCTTGATATATACAGGAAACTCATTTTTCGTGTTCAAAAACATGTTTTTAAAGAAAAGGTCACAATTTTTGCGCGCCCAAAATTTGATGTTCATTATTTTAAAGCAAAAAATTTTTCTCGTCTTTTGCAATCAGTTTCATTAAGATTGATGCAGGGAATCATGAGAAATAAGCGATTTTGTTCTTCAATCTAGCTGAAAGGAATACGATTTTTGGCAAGTAACCTCATTTTGGCGCCACCTACATTTGAAACACAGTCGTGCTGCAAAACCTCAATGGAGGAAAAAAACACATTTTTTCAAAAAATCAAAGGTTTAAGCTATTTGTTCATAGGTGGCGACATGTGTCCTTTAGCTTTGCTGCAAATCCTCTATCCGATGATAAAAAATATCAGTTGAAAATCAACAATTGGCATTCATAAGCTAAACGACATGCGACACCTAGTGTTGAGTAGCAGAACAGAGCGAAGGATGTCGATTGAAATTTTTGCCCTTTGAGGTTATGTATGCGAATTCTGTTTTGTTAAATTCCAGCGTTCAAAACAATTTTTGAGCAAAAACTCGAGCTGATACTATGTTAACTTTTGATGCTCTATCATTTTAAACAATTGAATTTTTCAAAAAAAATTTTTTTCAGATTTTTTTTATTGCGTTAATTTATAGAGGGCAAATAGTTAACAATCGTACTACTTGAATTTTTTTCTCAAAAGTTGTTCTAAGAGCTGTAAATTCAATTTTATGTTTACATTTTTATTTAACCGAACAGCGAAAATTTGAATCGTCATTCTTCGATGCTTTGCGCCATCTGTCGGATTTTTTGAGCTTTTGATCACGAATTGCTGGTCCTTATGTCGAAAGAAGAGAAAAACTTATTCAAAGGGTCGAATATCTCAAAAAAGAACTCCGCGGCTACCAACAACCAAGAAAAAGGTTGGCTTGGAGAAGGAGCTTCATTATTTTTCCCGGAAAACGGTCGTGAAATACCTTTCAACGCGCGCGTTTCGCGAGGACAAAAATTGACTCCTGGACTTCTGCAGCAACATTTGAAAGGGGCGGTACGTAAGAGCAATGTCGCACCGCCCCTTTCATATGTTGCTCCAGACTTGTACTCGACATTACGGGAGTAGCATTTAAACGGGATTTATTGTTTAAAAATGTTTCAAAAGCTGTATCATTTTTGAATGCAAACAATCTTGCAACAATATTTTCCCATTTTTTCTTAAAGAATTTATTCCCATTTTGCTGCAAGGAAGGTTAATTTCTACAATGAACGGAAGTAACTCCGCCGCACCGGAACTGGAAACCCCCACTGTCCGGAAGGAGGAATAATACGCGTGCTTATGATTTAAGAAGGTAGCTTTTATTGGAGCGCCTTTACCCGTCGGCATCTGGGGAAGAGTGTCGGCGGCAGGCGGCGTGGCGATGGAAGGAAAAGAATTTTCTTATTTTTCGGAAGGCAGCATCTGAGAAACAGGCCAAAGAGTAACAATAAATCACTCAAATAAGCTGTTTCTTAGGAAGGCAGGAAAATGGAACGGAAATTCGGATTTTGGGAAATGATCCAATTTGGGCTAAACGTCTTCTTGAACTAGAATCGGAATAAAATTTTCACAAGAGAGAGTAACAATAGAAAATATTTATTTGGCATGATATTTTTATTTTACTGTTTGTTACGGAAAAATTTGAATTTTATTAACCTTCTTCCCTATTTGGCGGAAAACAAAAATAAACTTCTGACTTCTGTGGTAATTCAAAGATTTATTCAAGGATCAATTGCTGGAAGCATCGAGCCAAGGTGTCGGGAAAATTTATCACCGATTTATTTTTAAGGAGTCAGAATGACGGCTTACGTGGGCGTTACACTTTTCAGTTAGTCGAAATTTGGCAAACCAAGAACAGATTCCTCTATTGGCTTCTTGAAGGTTTTCTTTCAAAGCAGGACTGCGTTTGGATTAGTCTTAATTGTATTTTTCCTAAGATTCATGTTTGCTTTACTACATAAGGCCAATGGATACTTATTGTATTTAAAGTTATTTCAATGAATTTAGTTTTTTTAAATTTTAGTTAGGATTAGTTGTTGAAGTGATTTTTTCTTTTATTAAAGTCTGAAGTGCATAAATGTAAAACTATTGGGTCCTAAAATGAAGCATAGATTGCTGATATTATTGTTTACAGCGATAGAGCTTATTTTTCTGAGTACAATGACCCTTTGTACGACCACAAAGAGTTTAAAATGGATTTTAAATCAATTTGGAAAAATTAACCTCGCGGTCCTTCTTGACAGACAAGTTCCTACTTGACAGCTCGTTCCAAGGGGACCATAGTTAATCCATCGAAAAATGTTGTCTTGTCAATATTTTTATTTGCATTAAAATGAAAAAAAAAGTGATCAGAAATGGTTTTTAATCGTGATTTTTACCGTTGTACATAAAATTGGCATAGGGCTTTAATACTCAAGTAAATAAATGAAAGTGAACAGTTAATAAAAAGGTCCACACTTCATACTAGAGGTGGGCAAAAAAAGAGCGAGCCGTTCAATGAGCCGGTTCACTGAAAAGAACGAACGAACCACGGTTCATTAAAAAAGAACCGAGGTTCTTTTTTCAACTTCGGTCTTTTGAAAGAACCGGCTCAAGATGGCTTGATTTTTGTTATAAATAAAATTTATTGAATTTAAAAAAAATGTAGTATTAAATTTGTTTTTGAGAATTGAAAATGCAATTTCAAATATTTAAGTGCTTATAAAAATTAATCCCACAAGTAAATGATTTTTAGAGAACATAAAAAAAAACTTTTCACTTTACAACTTATTGTACATTAAAGTATTACCGGAATACGATTTTTGAGCATTTCAAATTGCATAGTTTGTAAAATATTACCAAAAATCTACTTAAGAGTTTAGACATTTTGGAAAAAAAACTTTTTGCCCGATTCAACATTAGAGTTTACAGACTCAATCGATTAAATCAGAATGTAGAAAAGAGTTCATAGAATGTTTTCTCCAAATAAAATATCAGAATTAATTCAATTCTTGCAGAAATAAACGCAATTTTAAAATTAATAGGAATTTTTCCTAGGTTTAAGTTTGGATACCATTCAATTACTCGAATGTTTAGGTTCGAGTAGAAATCTTGACACCAAGAAGGTTTTCAAGGACATCTTCTCGTTTTCAGTTTTATTTTTTTATCAAATAATTTGTAAAAGTCCAATATGAAATAACTTATAAAATCACACAATTCTTTAAAAAAAAACCTTTTCATCCAAATTTTGAAAAAGAGCAAAAGAGCCGTTCAAAAGAGCGGCTCTTTTTAATGAGTGAACGAAAATGAGCGGCTCCTAAAAAAGAGCGGTTTTGCCCACCTCTACTTCATACAAAACAAAAAAGTTTTTTTGTATGGAAATTTTCCACGATGGGGGAGGTGGGGTGAGAAGGGGGTTGAGGCTCCCAAAAAAGTGTCCTCGTGGTTTATGGATGGTCCCTTGACAGCAACATGTTTTGGAATAAGCTGCTGTCTTAGGACCTTAGGACAGTGTTGCCAGATAGTCAAATAATGTGGCTCTTCGAAGTGGTTCTTCAAATACGTTTCCAATGACGTAAAGAAACCTAAATTTGAATGTGTTTCTTCAAAATTACCAACATCACGTCAACAAGCACATATAAATAAAGTTTAAGCGTTCAATGCTTCTGACAGTGTTGCCAGATAAATAAACCCTTAAAACAACACATTTTGCATTTCAAATAAGTGGTGCTCTGGAATAACCATGTCCGTTAGAGGGATATTTTTTTAATTTTAAGAGTGATAGTCATTGCTTTGAAAAGAAGGCTGATGAGAAAATATGGATTTCTTTCAAAAACAAGAATTAAACTTTTATAATAGCCAGTAGCAATTTATTCACTAAATGTTGTGATTCTTTGGTAGATTCTCTGTCTCAATTCGCGGCAAAAAATTGTTGAATACTTTTTATTTACACCATTTTTTGTAGTTGTAATTTCTTCCTTTAGCTTGGACAGTTACTTACTATCGGGTTTTGGCTCAGTTTGTCTGGTTATTTCTCACATCTGTGTCACAATGTTGGTGGTTTGCTACATTAAATTTCACATTTATAATAATTTTCCCTTTTTGAATTTACATCCCTTTTGCTTGTTTTGTCACGCTTTCTGTTTTTTGTTTGCAAAAAATTTCAATTTTGTAATTTTTGTTTAATTTTTGCATTGCTAATTTTGCTTTTATCGAACTGAAAACAACGAAACAGCTTTTCCTAAACTTTTGTCTGTTCAACTTATCTCTCACTCTCATCCGAGCTCAACCATTCTGCGGCCAACGGAAAATCCCGCTTCCGCGAACAATAAATAGCGATGATTCACTTAATTACTAGGCATTCATCGTGTATGTGTGTGTTCTTTTACGCTATCAAAAAAGTGTTTTCACCATTGTGTGTCCGTGTGAGTAACAGGCTAGTAACTCAACTTTATTATACAACACATTTTTCCTATGCTTGTTCTCTTTCGTACATTTTCCTCATTCATTCACTGGAGAGTGTTTGTTCGGTAATATCTTTTTGTTTTTTTTGTTTGGGTTGCCAGCTTTTCCTGATCCATATCCGGCGGTGCCAAGGAGTACATTTTGGGTGACTCGTTTCTGTGGTGCCACGATGGCCCCATTTGCACTTAAATTACCCGGCCCTTTTGCGTAATCAATTTTATCGGCTTTCCACGTGGACTGTATTGTTCGGTTTGTGAAAACGGGGGATAAGTGAAAAATATTGATGGCAATTTTTGCTTTTTGGGTGATCAATTAAATTACATTGTCAAATTAATTGAAACTTCACTAAGACTGACTTGACTCCCATGGACAAAACAACAACTAAAAAACTGATTTGATGGAGAAACATAGTATTAATTGAACATGTGTCTTATTTTTTGAAATATACACAACATTTTCCAACAAGTTTTCCTCTCAACTCGCAGGCAAACTTTTACTTCGTTCACTCGGTTACTCAAACACGCTTCTGCATAACGGAACCACTTATAGCGTAAACATTCATAACAAATCTACATCAAGTTTTGTCTCACTTTCACGAGCGCCTTGAATATACACTTAGTATATCGTCATCATCTTCCCCGCGCAGTACGTCTACAACCTTGCACTTTTGTGGCTTATTTCTGGTTTTCATTTTGTGGTATCGTTCGATTGATTTAAACTCGGGTTTTTTCTTCTTCATGCATTTCCGTCCCCTTAATATCATCAGTAGTAGCGATATATTTGTAGAAGGACAGTCTTTCGAAACTTCAACAAAAAATGAACGTGCCCTAAGTGAAATAAGAACAAAATTTATCGTCTATCTGCGGTTTCCAACTCGATTCACTCTGTGTGTGTGTGGCTCAGTTTCAGATTCTGTGTGGTGCATTTTTTTGGTTGTTTTTCCCTCCCATCAGGAGAGTGGTTCTCTGGGAAATTTGTTAAAAAAAAAAAACAAATTCAGCTCAAAATAAGATTTGATTCGAGATTTATACTTATAAGTTTATTTTATATTAACAATTTCAAAAGGGATGAAACTATATCAAAGTCCGGGTAAAAAGTAAGCATTTTTTGATTTAATAAGCCAAAAATTGCCCAAAATTATTTTGAGCGGTATAGGCCTGTAGTCCACATTTCAGCTTTTTGCTTAAAAATTGGCCTTGAGACTCTTTTGACTTTTCGTCTTGGACAACGATATTTTTTTGTTGATTTTTAGTTTGGGTGATACTTTGTGTGTACTTTTTCTATGATCAAAAACATTTTGCATCAATACTTTGTCCATAAAAGTACCCCTACAATTTTGGCAACTGCCTGTACAAAAAGGCTATTAAAATATTCAAAAATCTTTATTTTGAGAACGGATTTTCTTTTATCGATTTGGTGTCTTCGGCAAAGTTGTAGGTTTTTGGACTTCTAAAAAAAAGAGAAGTAAAACAAATTCAATCATTTTTTTTTAAATTTGACTTTTAACACAAAAAAAGAAATTATATGTTCAACACATTTTTTTCAAATTCCCATTTTGAGAAAAAACTTAAAAATGGGATTGGTTAAAGATAACAAAAATGCACTTTTCGAAATGTTTTGTTGATTTCAATTTCATAGACAAGTAGTGCTTTTCATTTACTTATAAGTTATAGCCCAGTGTTTCTCAACTGGTGAGGAATTCCTCCCTGGGGGGGAATTTGGCCATTCTTGGGGGGGAATGAGGGTTCAATAGAAATTCAATGTCTTGAATCATTATTTGAATCATTCTTTGCAACTTTCAGTTTCTTTGATTAGTAATAACAACATTTGTTTTTTTTTTCCCAAAAAATAGTTATTAAAGTTTCAATTTCTGTCAATTTTGACCTTTCTTGAAACAATAAAATGATTTTTTTTTAATATTGCTGAGGTATTAGTATTTTTTGGACTCAAGCAGATTTTTTTGGGACAGAGTTGCTGGTTTCTGTGAGATTTTTGTACACTTTTTAATAAGAATGTTTTATTAAATAATTGGCAGTCGACTAAAATTTTTTCAAATATTATTTAAGTTTGTTTGAATTCTTTACATTTTTAAGAGTAATCTGTCTTTTGCCGCAGATAATTATTAATTTTACATACATATTTTATAATTGTATTTTCTATTGTAATTTAAACGAAAAGAAGCTCAGAATAGTGGCTTTTCATTTTTTTTAATTGAAAAACGTTATAAAACGTTTTCAAATACCTTCTATAGTTTTTTTTGTTATGAAAACTGTAATCTTTTTGCAAACCTAAAAAAATAATTATGTTTGTGCATTGATACCAGCAAATAAAAAATAAGGGGGGGGGGGGATGAAGTTCTTGCAAATCAGTCAAGGGGAGAATGGATCGCAAAAGGTTGAGAAACACTGTTATAGCCACTACATTTTTTTTACCTGTAGAAGTCATGTTCAAGCTTCACCAACCCTGTGTTTTTTGTTTTCAAAAGGATTCTGATCCTTTTGAAAACAAAAAAAAAACACCAGAAAAAAAAATGCTGAAAAGACATCCCAAGTAACCACAAGCACTAAATTGAAGTATTAATTCAGTACTAAATCAGCACTGGAATGTTTTGAATATGTTTTGAAATATTTCAGAAGTTTTTAACAAACATAACTCTTTGGTTCAAATATCTTTGACGAAATACCTAAAATTTTGCTAAATCACCAGTAGAAAAAAAATCACCAAAAACTTCCAAAATTTTTTTCAACATTACCAACATTATTGAGAAAAATAAAGTATCTCAATTTAATTGCAAATAAAAGCAAATTTATCTAGGAAATTTCAAAAAAGTATAAGAAACAAAAATTACTACACATTTACCAACTGAAGACATGTGAAACAATTACACTGACCTACACAAATTGTCAAAAATGACTGCGCAGTAGAGTGACAAGAAAAATTTAAAATTATACAAAATCACAAGAGATACCCTCTGGCTCGATTCTTCAGGCAATTTCGATCGTTTTGCACCATTCAACAGAGTTGTAGGAAATTGAATTTCCTACAGGAATCTCACACTTGAACCATTTTGGGCGAGACCTGGCAGAAAAATACTTCGTAAAATAATAAACTATATATAAACTACATCGATAAAAAGCGACCTTTTAACCTTAACCGATTTGGCTCAAAATTAGCATAGTTACTTATTATTGCCTAAAG